>NC_139518.1:36233408-36524516 GCF_947247035.1 Vipera ursinii
TCTAGTTGTTTTGGAACTGTTGGTGAGACCGTTAAAAGTCGTTGGCGCTGTTTGAATTTGTTCTACCAGCAGCAAGATCTGACTGCTGGCCTAGTGATGGATTGTATTGCAAATCAGGGCTGTTTCCAGAGGAGGAAGAGGAGGAGAGGACCTGGAGCTTATGGAGCGAAGGAACTGGATGAGGCTGTCGGCAGGCCCAGAGGAAGAGAGAGAGAGGCTTTTGGAGGAGTTGGTGGCGGCGGCAGCAGCGTGCTCCAGGGGCGAAAAGAAGCAAGGCCTCTTTAAGGAAAGGGTGGAAGAGTCAGGATCAGAAAAAGGAAAGAAGGCGAAGTTGTCAGAATACAAGCAAATTTGAGGGCTAATCCACATGGAGCCCCATTTCCATCTGTCCTGTTTGCCATTGTTCACTCCCTAGAGACTAAAATGGATAATTTGAAATTTGAGCGGGCCCCGAACAAGAAGTATATATCGGAGGTGGTGACCCTTTGAGAGCTGTATGCAACGAAATTTCATTTTGATGTATGCCGATTGGTGTACATTCAAAGTGACAATAAAGTTATCATCATCAACAAGCAAAAACAATTGCAACTTTGCTGATATTCTTTGGGAATTTTGAGTTCCAACCTGGACATTAATAGGTTTAGTTCTTGTAAAAATGTGTTTAATCTATTTGTTATTCCAACTAATGCATCCCTATCAATACAAATGTCTTTGCAAGATCTTTCCCATAATCTACCCATTTTGATGATTAGATCTCTGTATTTTGTAAGTTTTCCTATCCCCCCCCTTTGATTCTGCTCTCCCTCGATATTGTCATATGTGCAACATTTACTCTTTTACTTTATTGTGTGTTGGGTTCACTTTTATATGAAAATCCGATGACATTTTAATTTCTTTTTCAACTTTTCACATTTTATGATCATACAATTTTCAAGAATGAAAATTATAATTTTATGTTATGACATTATTTATTGTTAATCTAAACAATTTGTTTCATCTTGTTTATTGCAAGTTTTGCTGCTGCTTGATCCATGTTGATTCTTGATTTCGTCACGCTTTTTGGTTATGCTAATTTTTGGACTGCAAAAATGAATCTTTATTTTTTCTTTCTGGGTGGTATCGGTTCATAAACATTGTCAGTTTCTGCTCTTGCACAGTAACGGTTCCAATGGTTTTCCAACAATTGACTGTTATCATTTTTTTGCTTCTACTTTCATAATATTTTCCTTGGAAACATTTCTGAGCATTTTCTATTTGATAGCCTTCATGTAATTATTTATCCCATGTTTTCTTTGTTTTTTAGTCAGTAAACCACAGCCTCTATTTTTTTGTGTTAAATACCATTGATTAATATCAATTTATGGATATAATGCATGATGCATAGTCATCAGATTTTAGGCTTTCTAACTTACAGTAAATTCTCCAATTCATATTGTGTCCAGTTTACTATACTCTACCCGATTATCAGTATCACCCATGTATTTATGATTTATTAATTTACGTAATTTAACTTTGAATTTTTAATTTTTCAAACATTTTAAGTAACTGAAACCATTTTTCCCCAAGCAAAGTATTTATGACTTGAATAGTCCTAAATATTTTTAACATTCTTATTTGGGCAAAGTTTTAATAATATTTCAATATTTAACTTTTATTTTTTTTTCATTTCGATAATTTTTTTCCTTTAATTTTGCTGAAGGTCATACATATGTCAAATCTAAATTCCATTGTCATATGATCATTATATAACTTTAGATCATTAGTTAAAGATTCAATTTTAATTTTTGTTTTTACATTTAGATCAGGTATATTTTATCAGCTGGGATATTTTTCTGCTTCATTTCAACAGTTGATATCCAAGTTTTGGTATGAGAGAGGGATATAATTGAAATAGTAAAAAACAATGGAGACAAAGAATTCCCTTGAAAACATCCTTTCCTAATGTTGACATTTCAAATTTCTGTACTTTTTACCACCAAAGTTGTTTTACAATTTTTATAGCTTGTTTTACAACATTCTCCAAACACTGGAGGTTTTTAAGAAGAGATTGGATAACCACTTTTCTGAAATTTATAGGGTTTCCGGCTTGAGCAGGGGGTTGGATTAGAAGACCTCCAAGGTCACTTCTAACTCTGTTATTCTGATATTCTAGATAGGTAAAGGTAAAGGTTCCCCTGCACATGTGTGCTAGTCGTTTCCGACTCTAGGGGCCAGTGCTCATCTCCGTTTCAAAGCCGAAGAGCCAGCACTTGTCCGAGGACGTCTCCGTGGTCATGTGGCCGGCATGACTAGATGCCAAAGGCGCACGGAACGCTGTTACCTTCCCACCGTAGCGGTCCCTATTTTTATACTTGCATTTTTATGTGCTTTCGAACTGCTAGGTTGGCAGAAGCTGGGACGAGTAACAGGCGCTCACTCTGTTACGCGGCACTTGGGATTCGACCCGCCAAACTGCCGACCTTCTGATCGACAAGCTCAGCGTCCTAACCTAAATATTAGTGCTAAATATTTCCAAACAATTACGTATCTATGTTAAACCACACCCTTATTTTTAAAAAATGTTCTTCCAGTTGCCATTCATTCTTCAATTTATCCCCATATGATTAAATAGAAAACAAAGAAAGTTAAGAATTAGAGTTCAAAAGGAAAAGATAAAATATGTGGATTTTGGCTTAAATGTCAGTTTAATGAAATGCTACAAGTTGAATAAGCTAGGTATGTCATTGTATTACTATTACGGTTAAACCATTATTTTATGGTTTAATTTAGGCTGATAATTTGAGTTTAGAAATTTACTTTGGTACTGTTGGCACCTCAGTTTGTTGTGATGAATTGTTGGTCTCATAAATTAACAAGGCATCAAGCACTGATTTTGGAGTGTTGCTAGGTTGAGGTCCAGTCCCTAATGAATAATGCAGTCCTAGCATATTGGCAGCTAGACTGCTTGTTATTCATTGTAAGGTGCCTAGCTATGGGAGTGTTAGATGTTTGACAGCATTGAATAGAATCCAGTCATCCATACAAACTACCTCCAGTGAAGTGGAAAGGACCATAAAATTGTTTCAGCAACAGCTAATTCTCTTGTTTCCTTTAAGGCTTCTTAACTGTTTAGTTGCCACTGCTAGGATATGCTATATAACATTTAATATAGCAAATATTAAACTGAGCTCCATATTTTGCTAGGTGGTATGCTTATGCAAACTAATAAAATGAAGCTGAGTGAAGGTCAGTCTTAAATCCTGGTAATTTAGGAGCCTGTGATATGAAAATCACAATGAACAATTTACAACTATTTATTTCTCAGATCATTAGGGTCAGACAAGTTTGTCCAGCTGTAGTTGCTCAGCTTATGTCTCCAATTTCATTTCATCCCATTTCTGTTTCAGTTTCTGATTTTTTAACTAAGATTTGCATAAGCATGTGCATACAATAATATTTTTTCACAACACACACACACACACACACACACACGAGATAAAACCAGTGATTATTATTTTTTATTTCATAGAATTCTAGCAATGGACAAATTAATCTAGTTAAATCCTTTTATAGTAGTATTTGTGTTATGAATCAATGAAATAAAATAGAGTAATGGTCTTTATTTGTTGTATTTACTTTATTTGTTTTATTGTTGTATTTCAGGATTACCAGTTGTTGAAGTCATCAAATTGATTTCAATGCAAGTAATTACTATGAAGACCTCTAGAAGCTTCATGGGTTTTCATTCATAGAATACTAAATATGTAGCTTTGACTCTTATTTTTTTATTGGCACTTAATAATATACTACTTCTGACTTCATATCCATACAACAGAATCTGGATTTCTCTTTTTTATTGGATTTATTTTGTTTCCAAAAAACAATAATAGGTTTTCAAGTGAATCCTCTGAATTTCTGCTTGGTTATCATTAACCAAGATGCTGCTAGCATCTTCTAGAAGGCTATATCCCTGCCGGATATTGTGAAAACATTAGCAGCAAGAATATCTACAGGTGTTCTTACCATAACTCTTATTATGTAGCACTCGTGATAAAGATTCCTATGCCTAAACTTAACTTCTCGCTAGTATCTTTATCTTGTGTTTTAATTATCTCTTTATTCCCTCTTCTGATCTCTTCTAGCCATCCCTTCATCCTTTTTCTGTAACTCATAGCCTTTCTATCACCCACCTGTCATGACGTCTGTAATCACCTTGTTTTTTACTATATCCAGAACCAGGCATACAATGTAGCTCTTCATTCTTGTGGTTTACTTTGGAAGTATTGATAGGATCCTTGCAGACATTGGTAACCATAATAGCCACCTGAGCTAGGCTCGTGTATTTTAATGCCAGGTCCGTAGTTAATAAGGCTCCTCTCATACGTGATTTGGTTGAGGAGGAGCATGCGGACCTGGCTTGCATTACGGAGACCTGGTTGGGCCCAGAGGGCGGTGTCCCTCTGGTTGATCTTTGCCCATCGGGTTTCCGGGTGCTACACCAGCCTCGGGCTCAAGGTAGGGGCGAAGGAGTGGCAGTAGTCGTGAGGGAGACCTTATATCTGTGGGAGGCCACCGTTGTCCAAATAGTCGGGTGTGAGTCCCTCCTCCTGAGATGTGGCCCTAGAGCTCAGTTGGGCTTGCTGCTGGTGTACTTTTTGCCTAGTCACGCAGCAGCAGCCCTGCCTGAGCTTCTCGACATCCTCTCAGGGTTGGTGATTGAGTTCCCCAAACTTATGGTTTTGGGTGACTTCAATCTACCATCCCTGGGGGGATCATCTGAGTTAGCTCGGGAGTTCATGGCTTCCATGATGGCCATGGACCTGATGCAAGTTATTCAGGGTCCAACTCATGGGGGGGGGTCACACGCTCGATTTGGTTTTTCAATCTGGACGGTGGTTAGATGATCTGGGTGGGGGTTCTCCAATTGTTATGCCCCTGTCATGGACCGATCATCATCTCCTGCGGTTGATCTTCCGTTTTGCCACCCCCCGTCGTGGGGTTGTTGAACCAATGAGATGGTTCCACCCTAGGCGCTTAATGGACCCTGAGCAGTTCCAGGCGGCGCTTGGGTCCCCACCTGCCTCCTTTGCCCACAACTTGGCCGATGCCCTAGTGGAAGCCTGGGAAAAGGCAGCCACGGAGGCACTCAACCGAGTTGTACCCAAGCGGCCCTTGACCCGGTGCAGATCCCAATGGGCTCCATGGTTTTCTATGGAGCTCTGGGAGATGAAGCGTCGGAGATGGGGCCTAGAGAGCTGTTGGAGATCCAGCCAATCTGAATCCAACCAGTTGCGACTAAGGTCTTTTACGAGATCTTATCTCGCGGCGATGAGGACAGCAAGGTCTAACCACTTTGCTACCCTCATCGCGTCCGCAGATAATCGCCTGGCCACCCTGTTTAGGGTGACCCGCTCCCTCCTTAATCAGGAGGTGAGGGAGGAGCCCTTGCAGGGTGGTGCCGAGGAGTTTAGTCAACATCTGTCAGACAAAATTGCTCGGATATGGACCGGTTTGGACTCCGACTGGGCAGAGTCTGACGATGAGGACATGGGCAGTCTTGTCGATGTTATCTGGGAGGAGTTCGATCCTATGACTCCTGAAGACGTGGACAGGATCATGGGGAAGCTGAGCTCCACCACGTGTTTATTGGACCCGTGCCCCTCCTGGCTGGTTTATGTGGCCCGGGATGGGACATGAGGCTGGCTCCAGGCAGTGATATCTGCTTCCTTGAGTGAGGGTAGTTTTCCCACCGCCTTGAAGGAGGCGGTGGTGAGACCCCTCCTTAAGAAGCCTGCCCTGGACCCAGCTGTATTAAACAACTTTCGTCCAGTCTCCAACCTTCGCTTTCTCGCAAAGGTTGTTGAGAGCGTGGTGGCGCATCAGCTCCCTTTGTTCTTGGAGGAAGCTGATTATCTGGACCCGTACCAATCGGGTTTCAGGCCCGGGTACAGCACGGAGACGGCATTGGTCATGCTGGTGAATGATCTCTGGCGGGCTCGGGACAGGGGTTGTTCCTCTGTCCTAGTCCTGTTAGACCTCTCAGCGGCTTTTGATACCATCGACCATGGTATCTTGCTGCGGCGTCTCAGGGGGTTGGGAGTGGGAGGCACAGTTTTTCAGTGGTTCTCCTCCTACCTTCTGGGACGTTCACAGTCGGTGTTGGCAGGGGGGCAGAGGTCGACCTTGAGGCCTCTCGTTTGTGGCGTTCCTCAGGGTTCGGTCCTCTCGCCTCTCCTGTTCAACATCTATATGAAGCCCCTGGGTGAGATCATTTGTGGTTTTGGAGTTGGGTATCATCAGTATGCTGATGATACCCAGCTTTTCATTTCAACCCCAAACCACCCCAGTGATCCTCTCGACGTGATGTCCCGTTGCCTGGAGGCGGTCCGGGTCTGGATGGGGAGGAACAGGCTTTGGCTCAACCCTGACAAGACTGAGTGGCTGTGCGTGCCGGCATCTCGGGAAATTCAGATTATTCCATCTCTTACTATGGGGTTATTACCCCCCGTAGATAGGGCTCGCAACTTGGGGGTCCTCCTAGATTCACAGCTCTCCTTAGAAGATCATATAGGAGCTGTGACTAGGGGGGCCTTCACCCAGGTTCGCCTGGTGCACCAGTTGCAGCCCTATCTGGACTGGGATGCCTTGCATACAGTCGCTCATGTGCTCATGACCTCTCGTTTGGACTACTGCAATGCTCTCTACATGGGGCTGCTCTTGAGGACCACTCGGAGGCTTCAACTGGTGCAGAATGCAGCCATGCGAGTTGTGTTGGGGGTCTTCCAATACTCCCATGTTACACCTCTGCTCTGTGAGCTGCATTGGCTTCCAGTTGCCCTCCGGGTGAGATTCAAGGTGCTGGTGATGACCTATAAAGCCCTACATGGCATGGGTCCGGATTACCTACAGCAACACCTGCTGCCGGCGTCAACCTCCCTCCGTCCAGTGCGCTCCCACAAAGAGGGCCTCGTCAGGGTGCCACCAATCAGAGAATGTCGACTGGTGGCCCCCAGGGGGAGGGTGTTCTCTGTGGGCACGCCAGAGCTGTGGAAGTGCTTACCGGTTGAGCTCCGGATGGCCCCCGACCTTCACTCCTTCCGACAGGATCTAAAAACCTATTTATTTGAACAAGCCGGCCTGGTCTGATGGGTTCGGGGTTTGGGTTTTAACATGGCTTTTAACTATTGTATTATATCGGGCATAATTATTTAATGTTTTTTAACTTTTGTATTTTGTATTTTGATATTTATTGCCCTGTACACCACCCTGGGTCCTTCGGGAGAAGGGCGGTATAAAAATTTAATAAATAATAATAATAATATATTCAGGTATATGATACAGTATATAGAAGATATTTCTGAGGGCACATTCTTGCCAGGTTTTGGTGCTGCTTCCATGTCTGTCCTTTTACACAGTAAAATATTTGATTTGGATTATTTTGTGAACTTTTCTTAGTGAGGTTAACTATTCAATATTAAGTGGGGTAGCTTAAAATAATTTTAAAAATCTTCTTTTTCATTATTTCCATAATTATTTATTTCTCAGGAGTAAAAATAATTGAAGACTTTTGCTCAGCTTCATATTTGCCAGTGAGTTTATTATATTTCTTTACCCTGATTGAAATTTAAATATACCAAAGTTTGAGCTAAAAATAACACTTTTAGAAGGTGTATGACAAACTGCTTAGGGCATAAGGTGTGTATTTTATGAAAAATGTATGCAAGTTAGAGGAGGAATTAAATCCTTTAAAATAAAAAAAATGAACCAGAAAATAGGATAATACCTTTTTTGTCTGTATAAAGTATTATATGCCCTTTAAGAAAATGTCATGCTTGATTGGTATGGATAGCACAGTCAGTCCATCACAGAAATTACAGTGGGACGTAAGGAAGAATCTAGGTTCTTTAGCTTGTTGGCATAAAACATAGCTCACCAAAAGTCATCACCTATGATATATAAACACAAGAAAGCAGTTTCCTAGGTCTGGAAACATAAATGTGGGGTGCATAATATTTTCTTTCTTTCTTTAGATAGTGGCTTCATGTATCCCACTGTCCCATTTGAATTTGATTAGCCTGTGACAATGGAAAATGCCTGTTGTAGTCTGAAATATGAATTGTTTGAACTATAACAGGAGCAAGAATTTTCTCATTTGTTTCTTCCTATGCTAGAGAACAGATTTACTATTAAATGTTTGACATTGCTTTAGTGTTTTGTTTGGGGGCGCAAGGTTACTGGAGTCAGAGTACATATATATTTTGTTGTACTTGATGCACACAGATTTCCTGCTGTGCTGTTAATGACAAGTCTCTGTCTTTCTTTCTGCCACCCTCAGCTGTGGCAATAGCCAAGGCATGCAGATGCTCAGCTAAATTGAAAAGCAATAAAGTGAAGAACATGTTCTTCAACTTTATGGAAAAATGTTTGCAAAAATTGAGTGAAATAAATAGAAAGTGCATGCTCCAGTACATATGATAATAAAATAGTATGACTTGATCAAGATTTTTCTGCTTTTGAAAACACCCTATTGCAGCTACTCCGCATTTCTAAGGCAATGTCATTTGGGAGCCACCTGGAAGGATATAAAATGAGTCCACAAGTTTTAGAATGAGGCCTTGAGAAATATGTACTGTATGCTAAGAAACAAAGAAGTCATAAAATTTGTGGACCAAACAGGTCAATCTCTCATTAGATATGCTCAACACATCAGGTCTACATATCTGTCCTCAGCACGGTTCAAGCACTAGGGTGTTGTATGTGGGAATTGGACATACTTGGACATGGTTTTAACTGCCCTGTAAACCGCCCTGAGTCCTATGGGAATAGGGCGGTATACAAATCCAATAAAATTAAATAAATAAATAAATAAATAAATAAATAAATAAATAAATAAATAAATAAATACTGATTGCTAGCCCAACTGGGTCAGAAATAGTTGCATACAAAGATAGCCCCAAAGAGATTGGACTGCCTGCACTGGGAAGAGATGAAAAGTCAAGATAGATGGATTAGCCTGAGTAATGACAGGTGTTGAGTTTAAATAAATCTCTCATTATCTCAGACTTTCCATAGGGCACTGCCACAATATTTAGGAATCCCAGGAAACTAATCTCAGGAAACTAATCCTTTGTCCTTTCAAGTCAGCAGTGTAAGCCAATCAGGTCTTATTAATTTCATAATGAATGACTAAGGCAGTGATGTCCATCCAAGAAAGCAAAATAAATGGTCTTTGAAACTGAAATGTCTTCCACTGTAAAAAGACCATCACTTAGAGTTTACAGCAATACACACCTTATTTGCAACTAAAATTTTGAATGAAACGAGGGATGTTGCAAGGTATATAGTCCTAAGTATGGACTAAGTACTGTTGAAAGAATAAAATATACTATACTTTCAAGAAATATTATATATTTAAGAGAGATAACCACAAATAAAATATCTTCTGAATATATGTATACTGAATGTACTTTACTTTTAAGCAGCATATATTAAAGACTGTGTTTTAAAAGTTTTATTAGGAAAAGTTATGTATGATAACAAATGTGGATTTTCTAGCATTTTGCTTATTTGTCTGAATAACAGAAAAGTTAATAAAAATAAGTCCATACCTGCTTGTATTTACTTTACATAGCATTTACACTTACATTGTGCTAGTATGAATAAATATATGCCTACTTTAAACGTTCACGATAAGTCCCCAGTCCAGATTAGTATTCCGTGTTACACTTTTGTTCCTTAGGTGACAGAGATTAGTCTAGAGAGTCGAAAAATGATTGACATTACTAAATACAGGCATGAACCGAATCAGACTAAGAAAGAAATGTTGTAAGCTAACGTGAAGCATGATTTAGAATATAAAAAGACAAGGAATATGAATATGAAGGTTGAGAGACATTCTGATGATATCTTCTCAAAGAAAATTATTCCCAAATATACTTGCTTCTTGGTGTCTGTTTTGAACATAAAATCTTTGACAGACACTTAAAACATATTAGACTGTGTCTAAAAATATAAATGAAGCAAGCCAGATTTGCAAACACATGGATCAGGCAACTTGTCAAGAAACTATGAAGTGTGCCGAGTCAGAAATGTTTGTATAGAATACATAAAATAACACTACCTGACCTGGCAATTAGTACACTTGGACTTTTGTAGAGTTGTATTGTATACAACATGGGATCAGGAACTTGAAAAAGTATTTGGCAGCGGATATCTGAAACCAGCCAAATACTGAATGTAACAAACAACAACAGAAAGATTCAAAAATGAATTTTAAAACTGCACAGGAGAATAAAACTGTCTCAGTTCTTCGGTGTGTTTAAATTAAAGCAGTTCTAGTACATATGTTGTTTAAGATTTGGCCATGGCAAGAAACTAATTTGCTTTCATTGTATTCATAAGGAATAATTTCAGATTGTTGTGTGTAATCTCTATAGTCTATCTTAATGTGTCATAAATTCCTGAAAGGATTTTATGATAAATGAAATGAAAGAAGATTTTGTACAAAGGAATGCTTTGCAATTCTGAGCAAAAGGACTGCTTCAACTTGGAACGGATCTCCAAACTGCAAGGTATCTCTTAGATTGAGGGTTTTGTTTTTGTTAAAAATTAAAAAAAATACAGAAATAATACTTTGTTTTTTAAAAGATACATTAGTTCAACTTTTTTTCTTCTTAAAATATTTGCCAATGCTGTATCATAGTAGACTGGAACAAATTCCTGCCTTTGGGTATATTATTTTGATATAAGATAAACTAGTAATATATATCGTTTTTTACAATATAATTCTCATTCTAGTTTCTTCTTCAAAGTTTGTCGATCTTTTTTTTGCAGAAGCCATCTTGGAATATCATACTTGATAATGCTATTTGTAAAATCATCCACTCCCATTACTTCATCTCCATCCAGATATACTCTGTAATAGTTTAGATTTGCAAACATTGGTATAGATCACTTTCCCTAAAATGCCCATAGCACTTGGGCAAAGATTTTATTTTATTTTTGAGATGAGAAAAAAGCTCTTGCCTCCAATCCATAGTAGCAACAACAGATATAAACAGGTCCTTATGCTGGTTCCATCCCTAAGCATTTTGCACTGATGGAAATTGAAGTAGGATGTGATGGTATGTAAATAAGCCTAATGAGGAAAATGTAGCAGTGAAACTCATGGTACGTTTTTGCATTGATTTAGAAAAGAATTTGTGAATCAATGTCCTCCTTGTTAGTTGGATTGTAGAAATTAGGGGGAAAAGAGAATTGTCTGTCCACAGCTATTTATAGCTGTTTACATAATCTCAATTTTCAATTGTAGTAAGCCATTTCTTTTTTAAAAAAATTAACGGATAGCACACTTACTTGGCTACATAAAAGTGTAATTGACTGAGACAACGACATTTTGTCCAGCTTGACAATCCAAATGGATCTACCGGATGCCACTAACAGCTACTGTAAATACCTTGATATTGAAATGATATTCAGCAAATGCCAGTCTAGTTAGACTCAGCCAAAACAAAATAGCCCTAAAGCAGCATTTTCCCCAATGAAAACCTTTGCCATGCGTGTGCTTCCAACAGCTGTTTTTGTTTTAGTTTTCATTTCAAATGTATTCAGCTAAATGCAGACCTAGCTTCATCAAAGGTCACCAGAAATTTTCCAATTTCCCCCTTAAAAAGATTGTTATCATGTTCTGAGCAATGGTATGTTTTATTACTTTCATATTTTACATTTCTGGAGTTTTGTAGACTGCCAAAAGGTGATCTATAAATAAATAAATAAGGCTTTGCATGTTTTTCATTTACTGCTTTTTAAAAAATTTATCCAGGTATCGTATATTAACATTTTGTTAGGTCTCTCTCTCTCTCTTTCTCTCTCTCTCTCCCTCCCTCCCCCCTTCCGTCTCTCCTTCTCCCCCCTCCCCTTTTTATAGAATTGCTTACCAGGATCATACATATATACTGAAAACATTACATCTTCCTTACCAACTTTCTTTAGCCACTGCCTTTCTGTAACTCCAAATATATGCACATTGTCAGGCCTTCATTTTCTCTCTTTTATTTCTTTATTTAAAATTTTATGTGCTGCCACTACCATATTGTGAATCTACTGTATGGCTTACGATATCTAGATCTGAAATTAAAAATAAATGTAAAAGTAAAAGCTATTTTTTTAAAAAAACACAGCTTCATAAAAGCTATATTACATTAAAATTATGCATAAAATATACATTTAACCCTTAAAAGCTACATTTAACCCCTTTCCATATTAATTAAGGAGTCTAGCCACAGCATCACACCAAGAATAGAATAGAATAGAATAGAATAGAATAGAATAGAATAGAATAGAATAGAATAGAATAGAATAGAATAGAATAGAATAGAATAGAATAGAATAGAATAGAATAGAATAGAATAGAATAGAATAGAATAGAATAGTGCTGGACCTTGGAGGTCTTCTAGTGCAGCCTCCTGCTTGAGCAGGGGAACCTATACCATTTCAGACAAGTGACTGTCTAGTTTCTTCTTTAAAATCTCCAGTGGTGGAGCACCCACAATGTCTGCTCATTCGGAGACTTGCTAGTTTGCCATTCCTCACCTAGAAGTTAGCATTGTTCTTGTCAGTTCTCACTGTTTCCATGAAAATGGAAAAATATAGCTGCCATTCTGAAATATATAAGTATGAACGTATAGGAAAACATATTTTCAGATATTTTTTATAATATAGCAGGACAACATTTTTGAACATACACTTAGCTTACTTAACTCCATTTCTATGTAAATTTATCCATCACATCATGTAGGGATTGTACAACTTGCTTAAGATTTTGTGAAGTTTTCAAAACCAAATCCCTATCAAGTAGTGCTGCAAGTTGTCACAATTTATTTTACAGATGAAATCAATCAACTGCTCTATTGTCTGAGATCAACTATGAATAATTAAAAGAATTTGATCTTTGCAGCTTCCAATATGTCTCAATTTATACCGCCCAGACTGTGGATCAAAATGTGGGTGTTCTTTGGCTGTTGTGCAATTTCTCTCACAATACTAAGATCAAATAAATAAACAGGATTCTCCTGAAATTATAACAATCTTGTTGATTTCATTAAATTAGATTAGATCTCCCCTCCATATGTGTTTGTGTTGGCAGATTTATTAGCTAATAATCTGCTTTTGCAATATTGTCTTTTTTCTTAATTAAGCAATTGGAACATTACTTTTTCTTAAAATACAGTCTGCAAGTCTTTCAGTTCATTCAATGATTATTCCAAAAGAAAAATACTTTTTCCTTAATGTAATGGATTGGAATCAAGCCAGGCACTGCATGAATTAACCTCCAAAATTTCACAGTACACAACCAGTGAAGGAATGATTTATGGATAGATGAATAATGACAAGATCCTTTAGTTATTTACAGTGAAACAGAATAGACTTGTCTTTAATTTAATAAAGACGAGGGCAAATAGAGCTTGGAACAAAATAGACTTAGTAACTCTAATGAGCACTGAGTGTACAGGCAGCTTTCCCCCTAATTTGCTGCTATCTATTTCTTTCCAACCTCTGTCTTGCTTCTCAGCATCCGGCCTGGCTAAATTAATTATAGGACTTCTATAAAAAATTGAGAAGCTTAAAAAAATATTCTGGAAAATGGCAGGATATTTTAGATGGAGAGGTTTACAAAATGGTTTTTGGGATATAGGCAATTATGTATTTGTGGGGACTGTGATGCCATACAGCATAGTTCTGCTTATCCCTTGTGTGGGAATGACCTTGGGAGACACTGTAAAGAGATGCAGTCAAGGAGACAGTCAGATAAAGACAATTTAACCCAAAGCAGCAATGTGAGTGGGGCAAGAAGCTCAGGTAAGATTTCCCCCCTCACTTTCTTGAGCTATAAGGGGGATGGGGGAAAGAGATGTACTTTTAAACTTGCAAGATTGTGTTAATGTAACCTTACAATACAGTAGAATTAACACATCTGGCTGCATTTCTGTCCTATTTACCTCACAAGTCTGATACCTACAGTATATAAGCTATAGTTTAGTTTTACTTTTTTTTTGGAAAAACTATCCTAATGCTCTTCAAGGTCACATTGAATATTTAGTGCCATGTGTAAATAAAAGTATTCTGCATTCCACTGCATTTTTAACAAAGATGGTTCTTCCAGATTAAGAAGTCTATTAAAAGAATTTCTGTTAGGTCATATATAGCAGAGGTCCACAACCTTTTGGGCACCAGGGACTGGTTCCATGGAGAAAGGTTTCTGGTTGCTGGCCTGCCACAGCCCGATACTGGTCCATGGACTGGGGGTTGGGACACTGATATATAGCACTCACTCCCACAGCCAAAGAAGCAATACTAAATTTTTCATATTTGTCATTTTATCTAAATCTTGGCCAATTGCCAGATGGGGTGGGACACGAATAGATGAAAGGGAGAGAGCAAATTAAATCTATGTGAATCAGATCTGATTCTAATAATTGATTCCATTAGGAAAATTGAATCAAATCCTTTTGGATAACAGATTGCTTCAGACAGCCATATCAAAACCAGTTCCCTGAATGTTACATATATATTCTCCCTTAAACTCTGAAATGCAAAAATGTTAAAGCACAAAAAGAGATGTAAAAAGAGATTAAGGTAGACTGTGAAATAACATATCTAGTTATCAATCTGTAATTCCTGAGAAGAGTCTTGCAAGATATGGACTTTCATGTTCCAGCAAATCTTTACCTTTATTACTCTGTGAAATGATGTTGTGATGTTATCACACATAACCAAGGGCATCAGTGAACTAAAACCAAATGACTTGAGGCTGCAGAGGGGCAGCATCACACTGGAGGTGGTTGATGAATTAAGACGCAATCCCCCCTCCTCCCTCCATGCACATCCTGCTCCTTCTCTCCCCATCTTTTAACTCTCATTCTACTTTTCACTGTAATTTCCATTGTTATTGTTTTAGAAATATTTTTCTTTTATGATTTTAATGCTTTTAATGCTGTAAGCTGCCCAGAGTGCTGAGATGGGGCCAGAGGGCAAATAAATTTAATAAATAAAATAATTCAGTACCACTTTATAAAACCCTAGGAAGGCCGCACCTGGAATACCGCAGCCAATTTTGGTCACCATATCACAAAAAAAGATGTTGGGAGTTTAGAAAAATTCAGAGAAGAGCAACCAGGATGATGAAAGGCCTGGAGACTAAAACATGTGAAGAACAGCTAAGGGCTAGTCAAAAGAAAAGAAGAGATAGGGGAGACATGAAAGCAGTATTCCAATATTTGAGGGGCTGCAACAAAGAAGAGGGGGTCACATTATTCACCAAAGCACCAGAGGGAAGGATGAAAAACAATGGTTGGAAACTGATCAAAGAGAGAAGCAACCTGGAGTTAAGAAGAAACTTCCTAACAGTGTGGACAATCAACCAGTGGAACAGCTTTGCCTCCAGAAATTGCGGGTGCTCCATCACTGGAGATTTTTAAGAAGAGACTAGACAGTCATTTGTCTGTGATGGTATAGGTTCTCCTGCTTGAGTAGGGGGCTGGACTAGAAGACCTCCAATGTCCCTTCCAGCTCTACTCCACTCTAAAAGCTTATCATACAGTCATAAAATATGACAGCTGGAAGAAAAGATTTAGAAGCTATCATATATTTTCATTATCTTATCTCCTCTAGCCTACCCTCTAAATAGCAAGGAACAATGACATCTCAATCTTGGCACTGCATGTCTGTTTGATTCCACTGGGATTGTATCTGTTTCTTTTTTAGCTGTACCATAATGTTGATTTATTTTCTGATCTGATACAACAAAACCTCAGATTCTGCATATTGTGCTGACCAATATGTCCCTCTTCATACTATACTTACATCTTTGAACTTTCCTACCCTAATGTAGGACTTTGAATTTGGTCTTGTTGAAATTAGTCTTTCAGGTTCTTGGTACTCTCTGAGTTTGGTTGCTTGCTTGGAGACATTTCATTACCTAACTGATGATCAACTTCACTGCACTACAACCAAGCTCAAAGAGCACCAAACACTCCACAGTTTAATTCTGGCTACATATATCCTCTTCTATAATCGTGCTGGTTCTTGAAACTTGATTCTGCCATCTACATTGTTTCCTATCTATCATCAGATTTGATAATCATATTTTCTAAATTATAAAATAATTCATAAATAAATGGAACACCACTGGGTCCAGAATACATACAGAATCTTTCAAGTATGAAGGTATAAACTTCCTGCCACCATTTTAAGCAGCTGCTCAATTAGGGCATTCCTAGTATGTATCCCCAAGGTGAACTGAAACAATCTATGTGTTGAGAATGCTTCGTTACTCAAAAAGATAAACCTGAGCATTTTTTCAGAATGAAACAGTTGTTCTAGTCAATGCAACAGATACTTTTCCTAAAAAAATGTTAAACATATTCCAATTTAGTTATTTGATTCCATTTGATTCCATTTATTTTATCTGGAAATAGATAAAAACAAACTTGTATAGCTAAAGGAATATCTAGTTAGATGTATTTGAATACAAAATTGAATCTGATCCTCATTTTAGATACTCCCTATTTCCTATGGGTCCCTTCCAATTTCCTATGCCAGAATGAACTGCTAGGTTCCTCTGAGAACATTCATTCAACTCATTTTTTCTCTGCAGTGGGGATATATTTGTGATTAAAGGTACACATAACTTATTTTTGGAGAGGATGATGCCCACAGTGGAGAGACATAAAGTAATCAAGTGGGCAGCGCTGGATGATATATGTGTGCAGTGCTAGTTTTCTTTCTCTCTCTCTCTCTCTCTCTCAAGAACTACAGTATGTTGAACATTATTTTAGAATTTACCTATTAATATTTTTTCAGTTTGTTTGTGTGTACAAATAGTGTCCTATTAAGAATGAGTTCCATTCTTAAATCTGTCTTTATCTCAAATTTGTATGTAAATTGCAACTTGTGCTTATGAACAGGCAGGCTATTACTAAACATGGCTGACAACATTCCCTTTCCTTGAACCAACAAACCACTGAAACCATGTAAAGTTTTCATGAAACACTGAAACTGCACAAGTTCCCTGGTTCATGAAAACATTGCAAGACTTCAATGGTTTGTCAGCTTGAGGAACCCACCCACTGACACCTCCCCCCATTTTTAGTAATAGGCAGCCCAATCATAAGTACAACTTGTCTGTAAGCTGGGTGTTCTTAACCCAGGGACTGCCTGTATTTTCCATTTTAATTTTAATCTTAGAAAGATTTCTGAAGATACAGCAGAGGTACAAAGGACTCTCATCCATCAGCTTGTCTGTTTATGTATCTAAATTTATAAATGTATTATTTATAAAAACCGTCTCTTCTTTGGGACTGTTTTTAATAATAAATTTTGGAATACACATGTTTAAATAAACAGTGTGAAGCAGACTATACTCTTACTCTAAAGTAACTGTGAGCAAATTAAAGCTATTTTCCCCTCTCAATATGCTTCTTTCCCAAATATCACTGTTTGTCACTACCTCTTGAATGAATTTAAGACAGAAATAATAGTCCATTAGTACTCTCTCTCTCACACACACACACGTATATATGCACATACATTTGTTTGTATGCACAATGCACATACATACACACGTATATACTGTATACATACATATACATATATGACTGTAACTATAATCAGTACATAGTTATGATTATAGTTATTATTTGATACATTTACTCTATTATAGACATTAAATCTGTTCAGGCATAATTGTTTCGGTCCAATATTCTAAAGTGATCTAGAAGGTAAAAGATTATTTTGCTTCCATGCTCTCTCCTCTCTGTTTATTATATGCTGAAAGAAAACTTAATTTGATTTGTCCAACCACAGGAATTTCAGATGGGAAAGTTGAGATTAAATATTTGCTTCAAACTAGGACATAAAAGCAACAATTGAACTCCTGGCTAACTGCTAATCATAAGAGAGAAAGAGATGACATTGCTAAACCTGAACTGGGCCAGCCTGACTATTACATTCTCTGCTGAATATATGACCTAGGTGGAAGAAATGATAAGACAGTAAGCCAAGACCAAAATGTAATATAAATAAAAGCTTAAATTTACAATTTATGTATATACTCAGCTTCTGTTCATAGAGTTACTTCTTGCAAGATCTCTTTGATTCATAGACACTGTAAGTATTTAAGCGAACATTTAGAGCAGTGTTTCTAAACCTTGACAATTTTCAGATGTATAAACTTTAAATCCTAGAATTCCTCAGCCAGAATGGAAGTTGAAGTCCACCCAAGGTTGAGAAACACTATTTATTGTTGATTTACAGGGTTTATCCCTTTTTAACTCATCTCTCTATATTCAAAGCATCATTTAATCACATAAAAATGTAATTTTTAGCAGTCACTAAAACTATTAGACTGCAATTCAACTTAGATCTCACATTTAGGTTTACCAGATATTTATACAGGCGAAAAAAGATGTGACAATTGGAAAGGAGGACAAATGGGGAAAAACAAAGACACATAAACTATTTAACTTTTTGGGTAAACCCTGACAAAAATCAGAGTGAAAAAATGTAAAATTTATTTTACTTAGGCCTACGTACATATGAAATTACTTTTTCCAGCATCACAAAAATTGGGTTTTCAATGGCAAGAATGTACTAGAGCCAACTAGAGGCAAAAGACTTCAGCGTGTAACTGATTAGAGTTTTGTCAATTTCTGGCAGCAGCACAAGCTGCTACAGGGTACTAATCAACCCAACTCAACTAATCAAGGTCACAGAACTGAGGTGGTTAATGTGCCATTAGCACTTATTACAGATTCACTTCACAGTGGAGAAAAGCTGTTCAGGAAGAGAGAGACTGTCGCTTGTAGCTATTTAAAAAAATGGAAAATATATGATTTAAAGCAGGGGTGTCATACTGGCAGTCTATGGGCCAGATGCGTCATGTGCAGGCCACACCCACCCCAGATCCACAAATAAAAAACACCATTGTGAGACATCACAATACGTGACGATACATCACATGATGTGAATGAGTTTGACACTCATGATTTAAAGGCTATGCCTACTAGACATGAGGTCAAAAAGAAGGACAGTGTTTCTTTTGGCAGATATGTGGAGACCCTACATAGGGGGATTCATATACTTCTCTGGAATGCAACATCTAAAAATAGTTTGATTTTTTTAATGTTAAGAATTGACAGCCTTCTCCCTGCACAGGATTTGATTGGAAAACCTTTTAAAACAATATGGAAGAACTGTTGTCCAACATGTTTTTATAAGACAGCTTTTGCCAGCTTTGGTTTTAATGATATAGTTTTGAAGAATCATCATGTTTCCTTGTGGTCAAAAAAAGGTGACAAATTTCTTTCAGTAATAGTTTGAAAATTTTAATTTCAACTACATAAAATAGAACAATGAATGCTAATGCTAACACACATCTAGCTTAATGTAATTAATTTTCAAACTGACAGAACCAGAATTAAAATAAATATCATTTGAATTGATTTCTTCATGTTGTCTTTCTGGAAAGTACCTCCATACTTTGAAAGCTTTTAAAGGGTTTTATTGGATTGATTCCCCATAGATTTTTTCTTTTATTTACTGGACCATGGTAATTATATCCTTAAGCATAACCTTTGCTGATTGTCAATACCCAAACCAAATATCACAACTAATAAGGTAGAAGTTGACAGTCAAGAATGATTATTACTTGATCTTACAAATATCCTTGTTCAGACTGCCATTATACTTTACATATTGTGTGGTCATGAGGCCTTAAGTCTCACCACACTGGTGCAGTTCTAATTTCTATGTCCTGCAGTATTTGCAGCATCCGTTAGTTGGAAATTTTTTACTGCCTGCAAGAATGTGAAGTTCTTCATCAGTGGTCTGCTGATTGATTGGGTTTCTAAAAGAAATGGTGGAATGGAATCTAGGAACATCATCCTTTTCCATCTTGCTATCTTGTAAATTAATCTTATACATCAGTGTGGATTTGATCATGGACTAGCCTACCTGTGGAATGCAAAGTTTAGACAAGGATGAGCAATCTGAAATCTTCTGTTAGGACAATTATGCCACTCCTGATTTGCAAACCATTAATCTAGGTAAATTTATAGGTAAATCTGTAAATCTAAATTTATAGAAAAAAATAGGACAAGGGCATCAGTAAGAATGTTAGATTATAATTAACACTTAGCAGTGAGATATTGCCATGACACAAATAGCTATATATATAGCTATAGGTGTGTTTGTGTGTGTGTGTGTGTATATATAATGTCAGCTTTCTATGTGGAATTAAATTGGCCCAATAAAACAAAATTTGGTTGCTTGTAAAAGACTGAATTATTTTTAAGAAGTTGTCAAACAAGGTGAAAAAATTTACATTTGGAGTTTAATATGGATATTGACTTGAAACAAATTAAAGTTGAAACTTTGTCAGTAAACATTTTACTTTTAATTTACCTTTAAGTTAAACCCAATTCAATAAATATATGTGATTAAACCTCATACTGTAGGTCTACCTTTACATCTGAACAATACATAATTAATATATATTAATAATAATAATAATAATAATAATAATAATAATAATAATAATAATAATACCTCCAAATCACTAGGCATTGGCTTTATTCTTATTCTTCCCCTCTGGGGAAGTTTGAATATAAAGTATAAAAGACTAAAAAGAGATTTTCGTAGACATCCCAGTCTTTGAATTACTCAAGGAACTGAAACAGCAAAGTTTCGCTGCCGGGCAAACTTCCACTCCAGCTGCCTTTCTTTCCTCTCAATTTGACTCTTTTTAACCGCACACCCCACCTTCTGTAAGGGAAGGCAAAAGACTCACTCACCCTCTCATGAAAGATGGCCTCCATGTTTATGTGTCTCCCACTGCCATCCTCTGCTTCCACACCACATGGTCTGACACAGCCAATCAAGCAATGCTCTGGCTGTGGTGCTCCAACACCTCATGGGTCCTCCTAGAGGAGGCATACAGTGTCGGAGGGGACCCCACTTGCACTGTACTGCCAGCAGGGCATTTTCAAAAAAAGCAAATGAGGATAGGAATGGCAACAATAGGAAAAGAACGCAACTTTGGAAAATCCTTCGAAAAAAGATGCCGGAACTCATTTCCAGTGCGTTCTATGACAAAATATCAACATACATAAGAGTTATTTGATAGGATGCTACAGTTCTTTTTTTATGAGTAGCATTTTTATTAATAGTATAATGATTCAACATTATGACTCTGGATCATTATCACATTTCCACATTCTACCCAATATAATACAGAGCAATGACAGCTTAAGTTTAACAATAATGTCACTGACAGCTTTTGTTACAATTTAGTCATTACCTCAGCAGAGACATTATGCATTTATTTATTGCATTTATCTCCAGGGGAATGCATATGAAGGTATTCTTTATTTTTATACCCACAGCAATAACCCTGTGGAATTGGTTGGGTTGAAAATAATTGGCAGCTTGCCAGAGTCTAACCTGATCCAACTTTTTAACTAGTATAGGAAACTGGCTTAAAGCTGCTTCATCTATACTTTCTTCTTTGTTTGCTATTAATTTTAATAAATAAGTGCCTCCACTTTCTTTTTTACTATCTGAAATTCTACCCAACTCAACCAGCTATTCAACAGAGCATTGAACTGCCTTCAGGAGTGCCATTATGCTAATGCAAATTTTGGAGACACAATCTTGATTTGAAACAGTACATGCCAGGAGGGGAACTTTGCCCCCATCCCACTTCAGTCACTTTGCAAAATCCTTTCCTCCTCTAAGTGAAGTTAGCATTGTCTGATTAGCTCTTTTATACTGCAATATAAATTCTCAGAGGAAATATAAGTAATTGGCAATAGAGGTAGCAAATTTCATGCCTGTATAGTTTTCTGCCAACACAAGGATGGGTGATAGTACTTTAACTCAGCGGTGGGGAAAAGTTCTGTGTCAATGAAAAAGAATTCCACCAGCTGCAATCATTTGACCTTTGTATAGCATATTCAAAGTTTCACTAGAGTGGTTCAATTTCATTGAAATAGATCCATGAAGTGAACCAGCATGGTGCTTTTACTTATGGTTCAGAGCAGTTGAACTCTGCTTCAGCAGCTTCTCTGGCTCTTCATTGGTCTTCTGTAAATACACAGTGCATACAACAGAAGCCATTTGCAAAGTAGCCAGAAGGAATGGATCAATGCTACTTTGACATTTCACATGAAGCATGTCAACCTCTGTTGCTTCACTTGTAGTTTGAGAACCATCTCAAATTAAACAATAAGATGGGTTATGCCTACTTTGCATGGGCCTATTCTTGTGTCCATGTAAAGCTTAATGGATATATGATTATTCCAGGAAGTATTCTTACTAGTCAAAGGCATCAAAAAACCCTGGAATATTTATTTTAGAATTGGATCCCTAATTTGTACCAGCTTGAGGATTGGTACATCTTGCATTGAATTTCCCTTTCAATGTAATCAAGAGAGGAGGAAAAGGTTTTAAAAACCTCACTTTTAGCTCAGCTGATTTTCAATAGTATTCTCAATGGATCATAGTTCTATAGCAATTTCCTGTCTTGGATTCCTCCATTAATCCCAAACTGAGGCTCATACTATCTCCCCCCCCCCACCAATGGAACATATGATTTAGTGCAAAGCCAAAACTACAGGGATGTAATTAAAATGTAAGTACTTTTTAGTTAAACAAAATTTTGTTTTGTTTGGCCTCTCTTACTGCTTAAAACATTGTTCTTAATATGCCAATAAAAAAACAAGAGCAACCTTGATCTAAAAAAAGTTGACTATGTATGGTTGTGCAGAGCTTTAGATTCAAAGACAAAAATTTGGATGGGTATGAATATACCACCTGTTGGCAGTTCTTTCAACCCAGGATTATGCTGCAATTAGGAAAGGCAGCTGTGTGATCCTTGGAAAAGATGCAGCTGCTTGAAGGAGCTGCTGACGGGTGCTATCTGAGTATCCTTGCGTGATCCAAAGGACCTTTTCTCCTTCAAATGTAAAACTCTGAGCAACCCTATTATGCTGTAAATGCTGAAGCTTTGTATTGTGTTTGCTAGTTCTGATTTGGTGCCCTGTTTCTTCCTCCATGTCTTCTTACAGGTAGATAAAGTGTGTGGACATCCTGAAGAAAAAGAAGTGAAATCTTTGCCAGACAGCATAATTCAAGCAAAGGAAATAGAGAGATCACCTATAACAATGGCCCACTCAATAACTATTAACAATAAAAGGAGGTAATTTGAAAAGAAAAACATTTCCTTATAAATTTTCCATATAAAAATATTTCCTTATGAGTTTCCCCAAACAATAATGAGAGTAATTCTGATTCTCCCATATTTCCATCATGCTCAAAGACTGATTTTCAAACATGAAAAGCAGGCCAGAAAGGACAGTCATATTTTGCTTTTTTAATAACAATAAAGGAAATTAAATAAACTTATTTTAACTCTGGAGAAGGCCTATTTGTAATTAGTATTGTGTTTGACATATTGTTATAAATCTGTAATTAATATAGGGCAATTCAGTCTAGGAGCCATTGATTTTAGTAATTTATACATGATGGGAATACAACCTTGAATAGGAATCTGACAAGAAATATCTTGATGTGTAAAGTCAGTTGTAAAATCAGGATATAGAACAGAGAAATAACAAGGGCTATAGCTTACACTAGTGGAGTGCCTACAGTTTTCAGACTCCTAACTACATATGCACTGGTGATGAAAGGAACTGAGATAAAATCAATAGTAGAAACATAGTCTACAGGTTAAAAGCTTAGATTTTTCAGTAATTTGCAGCTAGAAATGTAAATTAACATCAGCTCCAAATTACTGAAAGTTCTGAACTTTGTTTAAATAGTAGGTCCTACTTCAACCACTGACTCAGGCTCAGTTATCTGACAATATTTTGTAGACTGGTTTCCCAGTAAAGATTCTGTCACTTGCTAGAATATCTGAACCAGCTGAAATCAGTGATTCTTGAGTGAATTGGCTAGTTGTGTAAATCAGCAAGTGACTGTTAAATGATTATACACAGAGAGAAAAAGTTTATGATTGTCTTTTGCACTATTTCCCAAGATGGTGATATAACTAATTTCAGATAAACAAGTATTTTACTTCTTTTGTTCCTTTCCTCTATCCTGATGGCTAATGTGTCTTCTCAAAATAGTAATTTCCTATTTTACTGCTGTTTGCCCTTATTTCCATTTCCCATATCTTTCCAGTTTTGTGAAACCTTTTTCTCTGGGACCTGGCTGGCTTGTTAGGAAGTTCCCCTGCATGCTGTTCTAATTAACCGTAGCTATGCATGCAATGATATACCTGTATTCAGCAGATCCTACCAGTGGCTGTTGTTTGGTTGTCCTTCATCAAAGCAGAAATCTATAAGCAATGTAAATACTTTTTTAAATATACCTTATAGTTTCAATATTAAGGGCAGTACATTTTGAAATCACAAGCTAAGGCACTACATGCATGGCGCCATATCTTAAATCCGTGACTGTGTAGAAAAATATTTGACCACCCTAGTTATTTGACTCTGATATCTGAGTTCCTCTGTTAGATATTTCAATATTCAATAGTATAGAGGTGCATTTTATTAAACACCCAAAATTTAATTGTAGAAAGAAACAGTTAATGTAATATTGAAATTTTGGTTTCAGTATTTTTGCTTTTATTTATTTATTTTTAAAAAGTGAATTATAAAAGTGATATTCTAGAATCCCAGCACTATAAGCATCCTTTTATATTTTTTTCCATAAGGACTCCTGTAAACAAGGCTATTTCAAAAAATGAAATAGTGTCAGACCCCCATTAGTACTTGGATAGGATATGACTCATCTATCAGAGCTGTAAACTAGATTGCAGCTGAAAAATCCCCTGAAAGTATTTGGTGAACAGTTCTGTAACACTGCCAACCTCCTGCTCAAATTGTTGTGTCCATGTAGATATCAGAAGTTGAGTTTACATCAAAGGTTTCTTTATCTTTATCTTCTGGAAACTGAACTGTTCTGGAAGTTACTAGTTCAAAGTTGTTAGGTTTTCATTATTCCAATTACTCTGTTTATTTTATTTTATTTATAGGGTAGCATATCTTGCCACAGTGACTCTGGATGGCAAACAAAGCTTGAAAGTTTAATACAGGAATATATATTATTGTAAAAACACACAACACATAAAACAAAATGCACTATCACACAGTCTTTCCCAGGATTACTTATAGACTCCAGGGACTGAATTTGAGAATGTCTTCATACAAACCATGTGTTCCACCACTGACATAAAATTCTGTGATACTTCATGCTTGTTTAAAACAAGCAAGCAGAGTTGTATTGTTTATTTATGTAGCTGCACCTATTTCATAATACCCAGGAGGCAACTCAGTTTTATATTTTCTTATAAACCAGCTAATTTTTGGTGCCCCTGAAAATCGTTGCTTTCCCATCAACACTACTTTTTTTCATCCAGAATTCATGTTTTATGATGTTCTCAGATATAACAATAATATTTTTAACATGACATGGATATGTCAGAAATAAAAAGATTTATTTTCATTATTGTATACTTTATAGTCATAGCCATTTCTTTTTGTTTTTTTAAGAAATAAAAGTATTTCCATATAATTTAGAAAACAATCCAAATCCTCAACAGAGGGGGCACAGTGTAAAAAGAATTAAATTAGTGGATCAATCATACTATTTTTAAAATATAGGTCGAAGAATATTTTAATAGGAGTCATTCTTTTCTGATTTAATCCTGTGCATGTTTATCTTTTCTTTCAAATAATTTATTACATTTTGTTTCTCATTTCTTTCTTCATTTACCTGAATTCCCTCTTTTCCCCTTGGCTATTCTCCTTGGCCTACTCCAGTTCTCTGCCTCTGAAATCTTCAAAGAATGACAAATCCAGAAGTTTGAAAAAAATGTCTCGGTAAGAATGCAAAGAAGTCAACCTACCTTTGTCTCTTCATTTTAATGAAGGTTTTTCATACATTCTAAGAAGAGAAAGATTAATTTAATGTTACCATAATATTCGTTTACCAGGTGTGGGCAGAGTATGGCTCTCCAAAAGTTGTTAAACTATAACTCCTAAAATCTAAATTTAAAATTACTGTTAAATACAAATCCAACAGGTAGATACGCATTTCAGGATTTGATTTGTGCTTTAGAAACTATTTGGCACCAACTTTCCTCTCCATTTTAAAAATATTGACATATTAACAGGGTGGCATAGATATGAATAGGAAACAGATTATTTGGAGGTACTGTACATCAAGATGGAAATCTGCTTACTCTATCAAAAGATATTGTCCATCAATTCCATCTTTTTTTAAAAATGAACAATTTAAATGAAATGCTAGGATGTTTGAATAGTTGATGACATTTCATGTAAATACTATCTTTACTCTAAGAATTTTTAGCTACAGATTTGGCTTTTGCAACCCATTGGATTTTCTTTACTTTGTTCTCTATTATGCTCAGATATGTACATAAAAAGAGAGGCAGAAAATATATATTATTCAATTACAACATTCCTTTACCTCATGAATTTGATCAATTTACATCTAAAATATGATTCAATTGGTCTAGTTCAAGTGATGAATTAGAATTTAATGAAGTATGAAACCATCTCTTCATTCACTTTCTAAATAACCTTAAGGAATCTTTGTATCCCTTGCATTATTGCATTATTAAGATAAGGAAGAAAGAAATATATAGTTAATGATTTATTTAAAATTTATTTATTTATTTCTGTATTTAATTTCTAGGGAATTTATCAGTTATATGAAACGATCCAGAACTTTTTATGCCTCTTTGACAGAAAGGCTTTGTGATGGTGATCTCGTGATGAAAGACAGCTCAACTTGCTGGAATGGCCAAGATGTGGTAGAAAGGTAATTGTGAAAGATTTCATTTAAAGAGACAGTATTTTAGCCCTAATTATCTATGAAATATATAATGTTAGACTTTGTGCATTCCTTGCTAGTTCCTCTGGATCATGAAAAGGATTTTTCTACCTGTAAAAGGGAAGATAAAGCATATTAGCTGGACCTTCAAAATAAGTTCACTGAAAACAAACATAGTGTTATTTTAACTGGTTGATAAGGGGAAAAAATGAAATAATTTGTTTTGAAATTTTGGTGAGAGTTTTATTGTATCTGGATTAAAGACTGAAATAGGACACAATGGTTAAGAGATGCATAGAATAGATAAAGAGTGGCAGCCTATATTAGTCATTTTCTTCACATTAAACATTGTGATCTTTCATTTGATAAGGAGATGTTCCACTGCAGTAATTTTTGGGTACCCTTGAGTATTTACAAATGATTTTGTAGCTTTTTAAAATAAAAAATGATATTATGATCATATGGTTATTTAAATGTTTTAAAGTGCGCAGTAGTCAAAGTTCTCTTGACAGTTTACAATAAAACACACAAAAAGAGGACTTTAAAGGTCCAATACAGCACTTTGAATTGGATCCAGAAATTGGACTAGAACCAGTGTATATGGCAAATATGTTTATATGGGCCAGGATCAATGAACAATCTAGTTAGTTCTAATATGAACCAACTGAAATTGTGTGATGGTATGTGGGAATGATCTTGGTAGACAGGAAGAAAATAGATGATTAAATAAAGGGTGAGCCAAGCGGCACATGAGTTCACAGAAGGAATGGGTGTGTGACAAATCTCTCAGAAGGGGCCCTCCCTAGCTTCTTGCACTGGAAAGGCAATATGTGTTTTCATATTTTCAAGATTTGGTTCATGTAATCTTACAATAAAGTTACAGCTAGGACTTCTAGATATGCTTCTTGTCTGGAAGGCTTGTCTTGAAGGACTGATAAGTTTCTAGAATGATTTCCAAATGACTCCCATATGCAATAGCAATAGCACTTAGTAAAGCTCGTAGTGCTTTACAAAACTCTCTAAGCAGTGTACAGAGTCAGCATATGCCCCCAAACAATCTTGGTCCTCATTTTACCAACCTCAGGAGGATGGAAGGCTGAGTCAAACTTGAGCCAGTCAGGATTGAACTTCTGGCAATCACCTGAATTAACCTGCAATACTGCATTCTAACCACTACATCACTATGGCTCTACAACACAACACAAGCTCTTGACTGGTTGACAATTCAGAAAAACAAACACAATCCTATAATCTAATAATACATTAGCTGTGAAAGTTTGATCCCAACAAATATTTTTTTTGTTTAAATGATCACATGATGATTTTGTATGACTTTCCTTTTAATAATTTATTTGGAATCAATTGAAAAATTTGTGTTTCCCTAAGATGACTTTAAAGATTACCTATGCTATTACTGTGACCTTTGTTTGGCTACAATGGATGTGGGCTTAACGTATAAATTTTTAAAGAGCAAAGTGGAATTTTGTCCACATGAAGTATAATTCTTAACCATTGTTAAGCTCAGTAGTGGGAAGTGGGGATATTCAGGCACCAAGAGGGGCAATATTTGGAAAGGAAACTGGATTGTTTATAGTTTGAGGAAGACTTGGAGAAAGTTATGAATTCTTTCCTCCTTTAGCAGCTCCCTTTCTTCATTTCTAAAGCCTGGTAGGCTTTAAGGTCTCTAAATGGCGGCAACAGCTGCCATGGTCATAGTCCTACATGCTCTATGCAGCACAGTGAATTCAGTCTAGAATTTAGATTTTATTTTTCCAAAATCATCATCATCTCTTTTTTTACTAATTGAAACAAATATATACCATTGATAGGTTAGGGCAAAAGGACATAGTTGAATGATGTATCATGAAATTCCTGTTGAACTGGTATTTAGCTTGGTATAATGACAGAATTAATCTACAATCACTGTTTGACTTCCCCCTTTTAAGTAAAGATAATCTGTCCATGATGACATCAGAGCACAAAAGATGTATCTGTAATGATCCTTACAACTGAGTCTTTCTGTATGCTGTTTTGCCGTGTGTGTGCTTTCTAGATGAATTTTTAAACCTGTGTGCTTTGAACCTGATTTACTTAAAGGTAAAGGTTCCCCCGCACATGCGTGCTAGTCATTTCCAACTCTAGGGGCCGGTGCTCATCTCCGTTTCAAAGCCGAAGAGCCAGGGAGGATGTCCAAGGATGTCTCCGTGGCCATGTGGCCAGCATGACTAGACACCAAAGGTGCACGGAACACTGTTACCTTCCCACCATAGTGGTCCCTATTTTTCTACTTGCATTTTTACGTGCTTTTGAACTGCTAGGTTGGCAGAAGCTGGGACGAGTAACAGGCACTCACTCTGTTACACGGCACTTGGGATTCGATCAGCCAAACTGCCGACCTTCTGATTTACCAGAATAATGTAACTTAATTAGACAAAGGATTGTTTAAAATAAAGGGTCTGTGTTACTTGATATTGAGGTGGCATATATTTCACCAAGGCAATCTGATTACAGGCTTAACAGTTCAGTAGCTATCCAAAAGGTTATATTGAAACTCAAACTGATGTATCTTAGAATTCCATCTTAAAGAGCAAACAATAGTTATACAGCTGTTGCAATATGATCAAACAAGCAGAGACATTTGCCATGTTTTAAGCATAGGTTTTTGAATTATTGGATATTCAGGCTATATGAATTTTTAAAGTTTACTTATGTGGAGCTGCAAATGAAACACCTTTTCAGAATGCTTCTGGGAAACACTACAGTGACTCATTGCTAATAGATGAAGTACCAATGATGGCTGCTATGCTTCACTCAGCAAGTGCCATATGTGTGATACATATACAGGAATTACTTTCATCAAAGCACAGAAGGGACTGTAATACTGAAGGCCTATTTGTTTTACTCTGTTTACTGAGAATTGCAAATAGTCTGCATTTAGATTCCATTAATTTCTTATGGTAAAGTAGCAAATGAATCCCATGCTATCCATGCCCAAAAATTGCAGTAGTAATAAATTTGTTATGCAAAATGATAGTAACAGGAGGTTCTAGTTTCAAAAAGTGTCAGATGTCATATTTAATGATTGCATCCTGATTTTTACTGGATTTAGTTTCTAATGGAACTAAATTTTACCACTGCCTTAGGGAAACAAAGAACAGTTAAGGCTACCATCCAATACCCTATTAACCCATCTGAGTTATTGCAACTTGCTTCTGAATAATGACAAACAGTATATCAGTCTGGATTTCATTTTTTTAATAAACCCTTAACTAAAAAAAATGCAAAAAGGCATTGCATGAACTGGTTATAAATATGTTGAATATAAGATTGCTGTATATGATTTAAAAAGTATGGAGATATAAAGTGCATGGTATTAGTATGTGTTTTTTTCTTTCTTCTGTTCAATTATGTCTGATTCTCTGTCTGGACAATCTCCTGAAGATTGCTTGGCAAGCTTTTTTAGAAGTGTTTTGCCATTGTTTGCTTCCTAGGACTGAGAGAAAATGACTGATCTAAGATCGTCAAGCTGACTTTGTGGCAGAAGTGGAACTATATCACAATGTCCTGGTTTCTAGCCTGATGCCTTAACCTTATACCAATCTGACTTTCTAGTATAAATTAGATTTACGCTATTTTAAAAGCTTTGGCCTTAATTTCTTTTCCTTATTATTCTTTATTCCCTTTTCTATGTTTTATATAACGTATATACATTCTTTCCATAAAATAGAATATTGTAATGGTATATGTTTTAAACATATTTCTTTAATCAAGATAAACAGAGGACAGGAGGATCCCTTGTTTTAAAACTGTTTTAATTATGAACTTCACAGTAGATCCAGAACTTTTTAAAAATTAATAAATAGTTTTGTATCTAAGGGAAGGATGATTCAAAAATATAGAACCATGGGAAATTAAATAGAATCTACCTGCAGAACACTGATTTGGCAGATTAAAAGTGAAACAAGTATTTTCAAGTAACAAGATGGAGTTGCTACTCATCAAAAAACTTTTAGTTCATGATTGGCTTCTATGTTGGCTCTGGAAGTCACACTGTGTCAAAATGTGGGTCCTTGATTTGGGCTTTCTCCTGATTTCTTGGCTCCTGCTGAAGTAGATGTTGATATCTATATTTTACTCACAGAATTCTCTGGGTGGCACTCAGCTGTATGAGAAGAGAAGACCCAATTTTAATATGGCTGATTAACCACATTTTGAAATAACAGAAATACTATATATTATTACTGAACCCTTTTAGGCCACTCAGAATCTAATATAACATAAAAATGCCATTGCCTTAGGACCTGCTATGAATTCCAAGAGTGGAGTGTAATACAAGACTTGAAACCCCTAGGTGCCTATATTAGCTGTGCATCCAATTCTGTGTAATTTAGTAGTAGATTGCAAAATGATATTACCATTTATTATTAAGCAACAGTTCAAACAGAAGATTTCTAGAGCTTGGGTGGTTTTGTGATGTTATTAACTTTTCCCTTTCTAAATAGAAGCAGAATTAACACTTACGCAAGATGCATTTATGCCTCGGGAACTTCAATGGAAACAACTATAAACTCTTAGATTTAATTTTCTTCAGTTTCAAGCAAGTATGTGCTACAGCATTCCCACTTCTCTCTCCATTGCCTTTAAACCAAGCATTCTCTTAATTTCCAAGTGGGCTGAATTAGCTAGTTTCATATGGTGGCCACACATTGAGATTTGGCAAAACACCCAAAACTTCCTTATCACCCACAGAGGCAGCTGATTATAAACAGATTTTCCAAATGTACAAAGAGATGTCTATCTAATAAAGACCATTTCTCCATCATCTCCACTTTGGCTGTAACAAATTGTTTCCTGGACCTGTATACCTACATTTTATTCTCAATAACAAGTTTAGTTTAAACTTGTATTTTTTTTTAAAAAAAATGTTTTTTATCAGTCTAGTGTTCAGTTACTTAGAACATCTGATATTAGAACAGTGTTTTTCAACCTTGGCAACTTTAATATGTGTGCAACTCATCTTCCAGAATTGCCCAGGTGAGGTTGAGAAACACTGCATTAACGTATTTGGAAGAAGCATAGGATTGCTCTAGCAAAGAACAGAATAATTATTTTGAAAAGCTTGACATATTTCAGGGGTGCTAATCTGCACAAAGAATATATGCAGGGTTTTTTTAAAGTATTTATCCGATTTTTGGCTAGATATCGAAAACCACAGTAAACATGCCTTATTTGGAAATATCAAATTATGCCAATGTTAATTAAAACATTTTGTTAAACTTGAGCAACACAATTTTTTTATCTCCATTAAGAAATTTATCAAAGACTATTGGCAAAATGATCAGGCAAAGTCTGGGAACTATTGATCTTAGAAAAATTAACCATTAGGGTTCAAATTGTCAAAAAAAATCCCTTCAGAAGGGTATTTAATGCTAAATTGCTAACAATTTTTATTATTATACTATTAGTTACAACATAATAATTGACTTTTTTAAAAAATGAAATATTAAAATAGGGCAAATTTATCACTCTTCACATCCATAAAGCTAATAATCTAATTATTCATTTATAAGTACTTGTAAAAATGTGTGGTTTATAAAAGATGGTTTATAAAATATGCAGAAGGTTAAATCTTTACCTGTAATTTATTCATTACTACAGCTGTTTAATTCTGGTGTTAGATTTTTCTATTATTTGAATAATGTCACAAGAATTGAAATGCAGAATGTGATTACCCCACCTCCCTCAAAAAAAATAGGAGGTTATGAATTTATCCTAGAATAGGAGTAAGCATCCTATAATCTGAGGGCCCATTTTCATAGTTCAGAAATAGATAAAATGCTACTAAAATATTAAAAACTAGGCATATCTGAGCAAAACAAAAATAATCTACCAAAGTTCCTTGCAAGCCCAGTCAAGTCACACATGTCTTTGTATATTCCACTCATTTTGTTGCTCTTATTCCTCTGTCCTTTTTTCCCTAGAATTTCTAATAATAATTTATTCTGTTAACTGTGCAAATCTCTACATGTGTGCTATAAATTTTGCTATGTATGTTTAATGGGATTTAGGAATGTAACTTAAATGTAGTTCAACAAATGGATATGTTTGTTTAGTCTTCAGTAGCTCTTAATATTTGTGCAAAATGAGGGAAGCTGGACACTGTAATACTTTGCAGAGCAAATTTACTCTTAATTCATTCCATTCTGTGTTATTTTAAAAGGAGTATTTTCAGACAACATTTTGCTGTTGAAATAAAAATCCCTAATGATACAGATTTAGATCAGAAATAACTGATTAAAGTAATAGTCAAAGGTTAATTTCACTACAATAAAATTCATGATATAGGAATCTGTATGCTTTTCCAATGGTGATAAAAAACAGAAGTTCAAGAGTTGGTTGCACTAATTCATTTTCTTTAAACTGTTTAAATTGACAGTTGCCATGGCTTCATTGTAATTGATGCTATTCATTTTGTGGGGGTAAATTTCTATTTGTCATGAGATTTGCTTTTCCCCCCTTCGAAAGAAGTATGTATTAATTCAAATGCAAATGTAAACTGAGAAATGAATTTGAATTTCAAAGCAATTTCAGTGCTAGCATTTAAAAACAAATTCAGCAGGAGGAAAAATGTCATTAAAGAGGAACAGAATAATCTGAAGGTCAGGGTCACATTCCTGAGATATGTATAGAATGTGGACCTTCTCCAGTTACAACTCAAAGGTACTTATTTTACTTAATATAAAATGTCTGAACAAAGAACAAAAACCAAAGTTGTAATAAAATAGACTTCTAATTGTAAAAAAAAAGCCTATGAGTTTTTCATAATCCTAATAAAATGATTAACATTCACTGGTTCCACTACTTGAGTTATAAAAAGTTTTCTGATATATTTATTAAAACCTACTAGACCTTTAGTGTTCATACAGATAGTCCTTGATTTACAACCACAATTGACCACCAAATTTATGCTGTTAAGTGAATTTTGCACAATTTTACAACCTTTATTGCCATAGCTGTTAAGTGAAGCATTGCAGTTTTTTTAAAGAGAAATATTTAATTTAATATAAGTAGGCCTTGTTTAGTTCAGGTTGAGAAATCAGAATCAATAGATGTGCAACCAAGGTTGCTATTAGATCTGAAAATCAGAACATGTTTTCATAAGATTATTTATAATTTACTGAATGTTAGAATATTCTTAAAGAATATTTTGCCTAGTAGAAGTGCACAAAATCTAAAAAGAAATCTTAATTTGGTTGATATTCTGCCCCAGTATTGAATTATAAATTATGCACTTGTGTGTACAGCATGACATTGGGACGAATATGTAGCTGTCTTGGGATAAAGTAGATGTTGCAATAAAGCTCTATTCCTTGGTACAATTATAAGGATTCCTGAATAATTTATAACAGATGACTCCATAAATGTACATAGGGTTCTATTGACAGATAAGTCCCCAAGTGAATTAAATCATTTTATAGGAGCATGTCTGTTCTCATCCTAAGGGGGTTGTGGTTTCCTCCAGATTTCAACCCATTCCCACAGAGTGGGTCTGCTAAGCCTCATGTTAAATTCTTAAGTGAGCTGTATTAAGTTGATAGAGCAAAGTATTTCAGTTGTTTTGGGTAATGGAAATACAAAATATCAGCAAGTACCAAATCATTGAATTATTTCAAGTCCATAAACTGTTGTGGAGAAGGTTAAAAAAGAGAATATGTAATGTGCCAGTTCACCAATTTTTAAAACTTATTTACTGTATTATTGCTATAGATTGGTGGGAAGAAAAGGCCTGTTAATAATATTTTGTTCATTTCAATATTCATATAAATATCATAATCATATTATACATAACTGACTGAGTTATTCATGAGAATAAGAATAAGGCAACATACACTCTTTGCAAAGAATTGCTCACATCTTCTCCCTCCGTCCCTAAAAGTATGACACTGATACTTAAGTTTATTATCCCTATTATTTCCTTTTCTGCTGAGAAGGATTTGTCCCTTTTTATTATTTCAGAATGGGTTTTTTGTAGTGTTGTTAGAAGAGATCTGCTTAGGGACATTTTTTCAGCTGTTCATTTAATTTCTTTTTTAGCGTAGAATTCCTTGGTAGTTTGATCTTACTAATAAAAAAACCCAATTATATAATGTCACTACTTATCTAAAAAAATCTTATGCAACATATAGCATGATAACAATTATGGTCAACCATGTGTGATTCAGAGAAAATATTGAAAAGCAATAATGATTGGAAATCCTTTTTTAAAATGCCAGCGAAGGTGAGAGAGATGTTTGCCTATGGATCTCTTGCAGATCTAGCAACTGTCAGAAATTTATGGAAAGAAACTTCTTTGCCCACTTTTATCCATGCCATTTAATTTGCTCCTTGAAACATCATGGTGAGACAATCTTTAGATTTTAAGGCAATGAGTAGAAATTATTTTTGTATACTGATGATATCCTAAAATTCTGGACCAGAACACTACCTCTTTTTCTAATTTTATAAAGGTAGTATGGTATTTTAGAAAATATAATAACATTATAAGATAAATTGGCATAAATAATGTTTACTTCCCTTGGCTTCTAACAGATCAGTACAGCTGTATAAAGAGTTGGGTTGATCATTTTAAATATGTAGGCCTTTATATACCCAAACTTATATTTAGATATGTCAAATAAATATGTTGACATTTTTTAAAAAAAGGTTAATTCATGAGTTAAATTTCTTTACGTTTGTGGAATAAAATTAATATTACTAAAATAAATACTGTCCTCTCATTTGATTTATAGTCTTAGAGGTGTCCTTGTGTTAAAAGCAAATAAATAATTCCTTCATATTGATAAATTATTTAGGAAGTGTATTTGGGATAGTGAATCCTCAAGGCTTCTTACTCCGTTCACAGAGAATTGACATATAGAGATTATATTCCTCTTTTAAATTGATAAAGAATTCTATACAGTTTTCAGAATTACTGAATCTATCAACAATAATTATAATGGGATTAGTTATGCAGAGAGAATTTGAATGCTCTAAAAGAATAATTTGGATAAAAGGAAAAATTATGTTAAAATACTTTCAAATAGAAACATCTAATTCTGAATAACTGGCACAGTACCAGTTTCCTCATTTATCAAACCAACTTATAATATTTTTTTTAAAAAAGTATCTTTTGAAATGTTTCAGAACTTTTAATGAAATTATCCTTGATCCTATTAAAGATTACACAACTCACTTCATTGCTAAAATGAAATTTTATATAGATAATATTCCATATTTCAATTGAATTGGTTTGCCAGAGTACTGGAAAGAAAAATTATATATACAACATTTTTAGTTAATCCCTTCAATCAACCATACAAAGAATTATATATTAAAATGAGAAAGTAAAAAGAAATAGACAATGAAGTTGATTAAAAATAATTTATTAGCAGAATTTGATCTGAAGCAGATCAGGTTTCATAGCAAGTATTCCCTTTGCACACTACAGTATTTCCCTCATATGTTAGAGTAAGCTGAACACAAATCTATTCATCTATTCCACCCAACAGGTGCATGTTGCACATGAAGTATGTACAATATTATTTTCTTTTTTTTATTGAAAAGTTTTATCATACATTTTATCTTTAACAGTCCCCCCTACCCCTCCCCTACCCCTCCCTCCCTACCCCTACCCCCCTCCCCTCCCCCCGACTTCCCAGAGCTAAGTACAAGGTATAAAAAACAAAAAAACAATCATAAACATCCATATGCTAACAACCATAAACTCTAAAATCTATCACTCTCTAGCTCATATAGGATAACTACAAACACTATTAATATTAAATATAAAAAGAAAAAAGGGAAAAAAAGAAAAAAGAAAGGAAGACTTATTCAAATGCTACATGAAACTTCTTAGTCCCATATTTGTTCTGGATATACTCAATCCATTTTCTCCACTCCATAACATAACGTTCTTGCGTGTGATCTTTCAAATAAGCCGAGATCTTTGCCATCTCTGCCAGGTCAGAAACCTTTAAAGTCCATTCTTCTATAGTCGGCAGTTCCTCCTTCTTCCAATATTGACCTACTAAGAGTCTTGCTACCGTAATTAAATTCAACATCAGCTTAGTGTCCACAACCGTAGCATCTGTAATTATACCCAACAAAAAAAGTTGCGGACAAAACTTTATCCTTTGCTTGAAAATCTTCTGCATGTTCCACCATATTTTTATCCAAAAAGCCTTAACCTTTTTACAGGTCCACCATATGTGAAAATATGTTGCATCTTCATCGCCACACCTCCAGCATTTAGGCTGATAATTCGGATACATACTTGCAAGTTTTTTAGGATCTAGATGCCATCTATAAAACATTTTATAAAAGTTCTCTCTTAAATTTTGCGCTTGTGTAAATTTTACGTTCCTCACCCAAATCTTTTCCCACGTGTCCATTGTAATAACTTCTTGAATGTTTTGGGCCCATTTTATCATACAATCTTTAACAAGTTCTGTTTCTGAGTCAATTTCTATCAATGCAAGATATATCCGTTTAATATGTGCTGGACCCTGATTTCTAATTTGCTTTATCAAATTTTCATCAGTCATTGTAAAACCATTTTTCTGATCTTCTTTCCACCTGGCCCGTAGCTGAGTATATTGAAACCAATTTTGAACAATCTTCTCATCTCGCAAGAGGCTATATGGTTTCAAACACCAGACATTTCTTTCCAAGCTTAAAATCTCCTTGTACGTAGTCACATCATGTTTAAAACCAACATTTATATTTTCTATTGCATGTTTTGGGATTGCCCACAATGGTATCTTACAATCTAGCTTATGTCTGTACTTCTTCCAAACTCTCAACAATGCCTGTCTTAAAATATGCACTCTAAACACATTATCTACCTTCTTATCATACAACAAATATGCATGCCAGCCAAACAACAAGTCGTGGCCCTCAAGATTTAATAATCTCTCTTGTGTCAAATTGATCCAATCACTTATTCCTGCTAACGCAGCAGCTTCATAATATAATTTAAAATTAGGCATTTTAAGACCACCTCTTTCACGAGTATCCTGCATAATCTTAAGTTTAACTCGCGGCCTTTTCCCTGCCCAAACAAATTTATTGATACCTCGCTGCCATTCCTCCAAATTAGAATCTTTCTTAAGAACCGGTATCATTTGAAATAAAAATAAGAATTTAGGCAGGACATTCATTTTCATAAAGTGTGAACTCTGTGATATTTATGCTGCCTTTTAAATTCTTGGAGATGGGATAAAAGGCAGCTAATATCCATGTCTTGTCAGCATTTGGCTACATTTTGTTTCTACATTGTAGACAATAATTTTCACATTGAAAATATAGCAGGATTAATGTAAACATTTGAATACTAAGTTATGTCATATTTATCATATATGACAAAGCATATGCCATGTTTAGTTTTAGAATATTTGGATTTCAAAAGACAAGCTAGTCATTTAAGAAAAAAATTAATTTGGTTAACTATTCTGAAACAGGAAAAAGTATGCTATTGTATCACTGACACTTGTTGGTTTTATTCCACTCTGCAAATGTTGATGACAAGAGAAAATATCGAACAAAACAATTATACATGTGAAGGTATTTATTCAGCATTAGACAAATTCTGATTTGTCTCTTATCTCTCAATTTGTAATAGATCATTTTGTTTAAACAAGTTTACAAACTTTTATTATTTAATTCTGACATTAGTGACAATTGCGTGCTAAATGCCATGAAATAATTCAAAAATTCTGGCAAAAAATATACATGTACATTTGTATACATTCACACATTTTTGTTTTATTATTACTATAATTGTATTCATTTTTGTTTCCATCCCTCTTAGCCACATCCTATTCCATAATTGCCATTAGTCCATAACATCTATTTTTATTATCTACGGGGATAGTAGTTACCTTTTAGACAATTATTGAAAAGTTAGTGTAGAATTCAAACCTCTCTCTCTCTCTCTCTCTCTCTCTCTCTCTCTCTCTCTCTCTCTCTCCCTCCCTCCCTCCCTCCCTCCCTCCCTCCCTCCCTCCCTGTCTCTCTTAACACAAGGCAGAATCTTAAAATGGGAACCATTTGCCATTCCAGTAGATTAAAGGCACTTGAATACATGCTGAAATCTCGAATATAAATATTCATGTAGATATCCAAACCCAAATATAAGTCTGTGGATAATTATAGAGTAGAAATTTATTAATGCTTAATATTAGGGCATCACCTTTGTAATAAAATGATGCTGTTGGCAAATCCAATGTTATATAAATATATGCATATTACTAATAATGTGTGAACTCTTCCCCTACTTCCCAAGGCAATTTCTAAAATTAAAAAAAAAGTCAGCTATGACATGGAGAAAGACTAGGAAATTTCAGGCTGCTAATGAGAGTTTACATGAAAGAGTGTAGAAAGAGGGAACTGAAATTTCCAATATAATTATCAGAAATTGAAGTACAGAGACCCAGTTTTAAACGTATGCCCTTTTCTGAGCAAAAGGAACAAATGAAATAAATGATAAGAGAAAATCCAGAAACATTTGCACTGGGGAATAGGTCTCTAGTGGTAGTTAAGATGAGGTAACAGGAAAGACAGAACTCCTATTGCTTGGTGAACTGGCAGTAGGAAGATAATGATATTAGCCTATCACATAGGACTAATCTAAATCTATTATATAAGAACTATTAATTTCAAGTATTATACTGATTGGTATAAAGCCGGTTTACACTCAAAATACTCTAGACTGTCAGGCCCTCATGGCAGATACCAGATGTACACTCATAGATTCCAGGCATAGAATCTATATTTTCATGAATGGATTTTTTTTATTTTTATTTTTTTTATTTTAATTCCATTTATATCCCTCCCTTCTCCGAAGACTCAGGGCGGCTTACAAGCTTAGCAGTAGCCTTCATTCTATGTATATGCCTGCTTATTAGGGCTTTCACACACCCCCAAGCGGCATTATTACAAAGTCAGCTTAATTGCCCCCAACAATCTGGGTCCTCATTTTACCTACCTCGGAAGGATGGAAGGCTGAGTCAACCTTGAGCCTGGTGGGATGCGAACCTGCACTAATTGCAGGCAGCTGGTGTTACTTAAGGAGGCATTAGCCCACTGCTCCACCAAGGCTCTAATATGACTTATAAAGTCATATTTTCCCAGTCTATTCAGATCAACAAAAGAAAGAAAGGTTTTTTTTATCCTTTTTAATAGAGGCAGAAACTGTGTAGTGTCATTATTCTGATTAAAGATAATCTGGAAAGTTAAAATGGACTTATTAGTGCTTTTTTGGTTTTTCTTTTAAAAAATGGTTGTATTTATCTCTTTAAGATTGCTTTATCACCCAGAAGGGGAAGGAAGGTCTGAAAGAAAGAAAGGGGGATTTTTATGAAGGTTCCTAGAAAATGTGCAGCCATTTGATTAATTGTATACTGTTGATACTACATCGTTTGTTAAATGGTAGTGTGGTACCTATACTGTAACTGTATTCTTTAACATCACTTGTTAAATGACAAAACTGATAACCTGTCTACTTGTATATCTAGTCATTGTGGCTATTCTGCCCGGCAATGGTTCTCTGGGGTCTCCAACAGAGGTATTTTCCCATCATTAGCTACCAGATCCTTTTAATATAATGTATATAGAACTTGGGACCCTCATATCAGAAGCAGATGTTCTGTCATCGATAGCTTCTCAGTGATAGCTTTTCCAACAAAGGTATAAATCATTTTTGCTCAAGTAGTCATTTCCCTGTGGAACACATTACAATTCAGCCTCTCAAATCTTTTGCAATTCTATACCCAGATCTGTTTGGATTTTGCTGCAGAAACAACATGAGTCTCTGATAATCTTTTTGAGATTAGTAGAGCTCAATTCCTGTCACTTCGGTTTTCACAATGGAGAAAGAATTATTTATATGTGGGTAAAGCTTTCCATGAGAAAAAAAGCAGTGAGATCATGGCTGATTTATGGAATAATTTAAGACTAAAGAAAGGCATAGATTTTTTTTATTAATTCAACAAAGTATTGAGAATATTCCATAATAAAATGCTAATTTAACATTTGGATGAAAGATGAAGTAGATTATTAGAATGTTTTTATGTAACTATTTTTATACGTAACACAACAATATTGTCCCCTAAGGCTAAATTGTTGCTAATGATGCCACAATATACTACCTTCCTTGAAGACATCACTGTCACAGCTTGTACTACAAAACACCATGACATATTTATATTCCTGGATTCAAACTCTTAGTATACATTATTAAAGAAGTTTATTTTCAAGGCTGTGTTTAAAACTTTTAACAGTCGTAATATTTAATAGATAGAAGTTTTGATTTAAAGGCAATTGTATTGAAATATCTCTTTAGATTGAATCACTGCTGCCTTTGATCTGACTCAATTTTCAATGATTTTTTTAAAATGTACATATACATATTTGATTCAGTTGAATACATAGAATGCAAAGATTTAAATTAAATGGATATTAAATCAAATCAACAGTTCATGTTGGATCTTCAGTGGTTCATAAATTGCAATATTAAGCCAATAATTCTATATATCCTATTGACCTATCTGTTGCACATATGTAAGGCTATGTTTTATGATCCAAATCATTTTGTGGATCCATGTAGCCTGACACTATGTTCAAGTCACTTAGAAATATAAGAAAGTCATTGTTTTATGTGGCCAGCAGAGGAGGGTTGTAACTGGTCTTTACAAGTGGACTGGCAAGGGAAGCAGGATACGTTACATGCCTTATAGAGTGATCTGTACAACAAAGGGGATGACAAGTTCAAAAAAGCTAGAAAAGAGGTAAGAAAAGAGGATCACTGGGTTATAGTATATCCCACTTTCCTTCCAAGTGCTCAAGAAAGCAGATATAACACTTCCTCTTTTCTTGTTCTTTTTACAACAACATTATGGACTATGCTGGACTGAGTGGCAGTCATTGGTCCAAAATCATCCAGGGAGCTTTTGAACCAGTCATTCCTAATTGTTAGCAGAGCCAAGAATTGAGGAAGGTTCTTGTTTGGTGTTCTTCCATTTAGTTAGTTGTCTGTTTTCTGCGTCTTTCTCTTGCCATTTTTCTCCAGGGGTTTATCTTGTTATTTTTGGTGATATTGATGGTTTTAGTGCAGGAAAGAAAATTTGTGTAACCTGGATGTGCATTTATAGGCTCATCCAGCAGCAGTAGTGTTACTATTTAAATAGGGGAGGCTGAAAATATCTTGAAAGGGAAAGAAGCAGATTTTTGTGTGAGTTCAAATTCGGCTTAATCCTTGACTAAAGTGATACAAATGCTTTCAAATATAGCACTGGAACCTACACAGCTTTTGTTCTTGGGATACTTAAATGGCTTTAATGAGTTTTATACATGCTATTTTAGCATTTCTAATATATTGGAACCCAAAATGATTTCCTTACTAGATTAATATTTAGTCAAGATTGGGGTATCATAGCAAGTTTCCTTCTCAGGGATAAGGACCAAGATGGACCATAACAAAGACTGATTGGCTTCTGAGGATTTGCTTTGTAACTTGAAAGATCCATAGCAGCGACTTGGTTGAAATGAAGAGGAATTTGGGCAATATGGAATTGTTAATTCCAGGGATTATATAAAAGTAAAGGCTTCCCCTCTCCAGTCATTTCCATCTCTAGGGAGTAGTGCTCATCTCCATTTCTTACCTGAGAGAGCCAGCATTGTCCAAAAACATTTTCCCATGGAATGCTGTTACCAAAGTAGTACCTATTTATCTACTTGCATTTGCATGCTTTAAAACTGCTAGGTGGACAGGGGATGGGGCAACTAACAGGCATGGCACTTGGATCTTGAACCTGGCCCGCCAGCTTCCCAGTTTACAAGTTCATCATCTTTAACCACTGAGTCACTGTGTCCCCTCAGCGACTATATATCAGGATTTAAATAACAAACCAGTTTTCTGGAAATCCTCTTTAACAAAAAGGTCTGAAAGTTCTTATTATAATGGTTTTATTACCTTTCATTAAAACAGTTGTACCAATTTTGAAGATAAAAAGATGGCATTGGTAATCTCAATGTTGGATTATTACAATGACTTCTTTGTGAGGTGGGTGTTGAAGACAGTCTAGAAAATGAAGCTGATCAAGACATCCTATGTGCTTAGACATCATTCCTGTGTTTAAACACGTAGAGTAGTTTCTAGCTGATTTTTGAGGCTATTTGAAGATGCTGATTTTGATATAAAAAGCTAAACAGTTTAGGCCCATGTTATTATAAGACCCTCTGTAAGATCAGCTGAGATGTTAGATCTTTAGTGAGGTGTATTGTGGGTTTTCCATACCAGCAGAAAATTATGCACTTTCTGTAGAAACGTAGGCAATGAACAAACTGGAATTTGAAGCATTATATGGTGGTGGTGGTGGTGAAGTTCTACTTTTTATCTAGAGCTTGAAGGGAGCTCCTACTCCTAGGATATTTTCATATTGGTATTGTAAGCCAACCAGAAACAGAATGAGCAGTTTATGCATTTGTAACATATAATATGATATACAATGTAACTTCTTTTACTTAATAATATCCAACCAAATAAAGTACAGATATCATTACGGTAAATATGGTACACACATTACAGTTTGTTTTCCCCAGATTTTAAAAGTTTATTTAGAGCAGATGTGTGATATAATGAACTCATATACAGCTTTTCCTCACTTGAGACAAAAGGAATGGAGAGTCATTTGAATATAGTGACATCATATCATTCATCTATTTTAGCTGGATGTCACAGACACATTGGAAAGAGATGTGAACTGTTATCAAGAGAAACATCTGTTGGGATCTTGATGCACTTTACTTATGTCAACGAAAAAAATGAAATTAATTTTATTCAGAGGTGTTTTGGTTATGTTCATTTTCTTGATCAGAAAAGATTTCTTCCATTTTTTTCCCTGTAAAATACCAGTCAGATTGTTTGATAAATACTGTGCTGTACAGAGACCAAACTATACAAAGATGGGTTTTAACGCTTTAAATTTCTGTGTCATGTTGGTTTTTAATTTCCTGTTGCCACAATAAATGGTTTCGGTCTCCTTCAATTATTAAGTTCCTCATTTTTTGAACCCATTTGTACATTTGGCATGATTGTTGATTAAATATAAATTAATTTTTCATCTCCTATATGCAAGAGTCAAATCGTGTAGCCTGCAGCTCTCTCTCGAAATTGTCACTGACCTTTCATATATAAAGTCATTTCTTGACTGCCATTTCCTGTAAAAGGAAATATGTAATCTAAAATCTCTTCTGTGAGGGATGATAACTCTTAGTGGGCTAAGCTCATTGTATATTCCATCAGAAAAGAGTCTCTGTCCAAAATCTCTAGATAGGCTTCATTTGAGCAGCCACTTCATTAAAATGGAAAGCAGACATTTTAACACAAGGAAAGAAATATGTCCCTCCAACAGGGCTGCCATTTGACAGCTATGTAGCCAACCTCTGTGTTTGCACCTTCACATAGCATTTCACTTTTTTAAAATCTAAGAAATAAAGATTTATTAGCAAATGTTTAACAAAGCAGCAATTTTTGAAGTAACATAAATATTTGGCATGCAGGTACAAGGGGGTATATTGTTTTCTTTGAACAGCTTAGGTTTGAAGTGTTACGTGATTCCTGGCAGTACATTCAGGATTGAAAGGACAGCTGGAATGGACAATGTATGATGCATCCACTCCTTCCCATGCATGATTCATTACAGTGAAAAAAGTAGAGTTGATTGCACTGGGATATTCTGTACCTGATATTGAAAAACAACTATTGTATCTTAAATAAACTGCTTTTTCCTCTCAAAAAGAAAAAAAAAGGACAAAGAAGGCTAAACTAAGAGAAACTCCTCCTATTTTATATTATTTAGAAAATTGGGTGGGATCACGTGATAGTCCAGATTTTGATATACTACCCTGCTACCAGGCTTGATCAATATCAATGCTAGCTGCAAGTTGGTAGAGTTAAATGCACAAATTCTAGAGAGGCAAGATTTCCAATCCTGGTTTAGATTCAAACATACACACATCTTAGCCACTATTCATATTTTTGATGGGAAAGCGGGCACTCATACTTTGTTCTGCAATCCTAACTCTAAACTATTTGCACTTTCAATCTGTTTAGTTGTGCGGATGCTCTGCTCATATGATTCTTTTCTCTCTAAAGCAGCAGTCCCCAACCTTTCCAGCTTGGTGGCCCAGCCTGGCTGGGGGGCATGTGAGTGGCAGGGGCACATGTGCACACACAGCTCCATATGTGTAAGGCATGTGTGCATCCTCCGCTCACGTGAATAAAGCTTCATGTGCAAGTGGAGGGTGGTTGTACTCGCGTGCAAAACTCCACTCGCATGAGCACAAGGCTTGTGAGGGTGAAGGTTCGTTCTTGTGGCTTGATTTCCAAATGTTTTGTTACCAGGCTAGGTAACATCTTCAGTGGCGTTTAGGGGATGTCTGTGTCAATGCTCTTCTGTTCACTTGTGTGAGCCGAGGGCACTTGCAAATGAAGTATGTGTGAATGGAGCTTTGCGTGCAAGGGCAAGTGCACTCCGTCTGCCCAAGTGGAACTTATGCGCATGCTTCCCCACTGCTCACACAAGTGGAGCTTCATGCGCACAGATTTCCCCATTTATGTCAAATGGCCACACTGCTCTAAAAGATGGAGAAGTATCACACACAATTATGGGGTTCACACAACTAGAGTGGTAATATGGAATAGTTAGTTCATATTAAACTTTATCACCACAAGTAAGAAGAAAACACTCAAGCCTTCATTATAAGGAGCTTCATTTTCCATTGTCCTTATTTAATTGACATAAGGGGACTTTGTTATCATAAGTGACCACTTTGCAATGTGGAAAAAAACCATATGTTCTTAATTGTAAGATGATGAAGGGCTAAAAGAAAGAAATGGGTTGTCCATCCATCAATGCATACATCTAAAAATTTTGTTGAAGAAGAATTTATAAGTTCTATGCATTAAGCTTGGGTAAGAATATCATGTCCCATGCAACTATAGCAGTATGGTAATAAAAGCCATGAGATAGATATATGAATTGCAGTAATAAGACAAAAATATTAAATACTCAGCAACTCTTCTCAGGTTGGATTAATTATATTTCAATTTTACTATGGTATTTAAAAGTGTTTTTCTTATATAAGGTGTTTTATAAGTCACAATAACCACTATCCATATTGATTTGATTATTATAATTAAGGCTTTTATACGCATCTATGGATTTCTGTTTTTGCATCTTGAAACATAAGCATATTTGGTTGCTACACACTGATCTTATTATGATTTTAGAAAAAGATACTGTGATATACTGTATTAACAAAGGATAGTTTTTTATTATTAGATAATTAATTCTGTGTTTGTGGTTCATGGCCAAATAGCTGAGATACCATTGGGATGCACTTACTAACACTGAGATAATACTGGAGGTGCAATCACATATAGGGTTACTAGTGAATAAATTCCTATCAAATATTTTACACTGATGATGCATTATCAGCATTCCCACACCAAAACCTGTAGAGGATACAATCCATAAATTTACAAGTTCAAGTTAATATGTCTGGAAAGCATACGTTGCACATATTTTTATAGTCCAGTATCTGCATTGTAAGTCTGCCCATAGAAGGCATCTGCTGTCAGAATCAAATGATGCTGAACTTATACAAAAGGGCAATAAATTTGGGGATATGATTCACAATGTATTTTTGTCTACACTAGAAATGTAATTGTGCTTTAGTTCTTTGTTCTTGATCTTTATTTTTGTATTTACAATTACAATATTTTGCTTTAAGAAATTAAAAAATATTTAATCTTAAAAATATTCCACATTTAGAGTTACCTTCTGAGAAGTATATTAGCATGGATAAGTATCAGTATCTTTTCAAAGTCAGGAAGCCCATATCTTAAAAACTAAAGTAGTCAGATACAGAAGTATGTTTTTCATTTTATAACATTGTGTTCTTTCTTTGAGTCTTAAAAGTTTTTTTTTGAGATGTCTTACCAGCGCAATACTGAGAGCTTTGGTGTGAAGAAAAGGTCTTAGTGTCTAATAAATGAATACATGCACTTTAACTATCTAACTAGTCTTGTGACAGACTTAACATGGTATTTTTGTTATTGTTTTTCCTTTTCCTTTAAGAGAAAAGATTATTTTCATGTACTGAATAAAAAAGAAGAAAAAGGAATATGGCAATGATCATAATCTCCTAGTACTACTAAAAGTAAGAGTTTAGCTAAGATTTTTTTTAGGGGGAGGTTGTTTCCTGTAATGGAAAAGAGTTATTGTTGAGAAGCTAATCAGCAGTGACAGATCCATTTGTGAATAATCAAAATATTGTATTTCTTTTTTGAAATAGCCACTTTTTATTTTTTGACTATTAACTTCATCCTATGCTGACAGCATTGTTTATTTTATTTTACTTAATTTTTTTGTGTGTGGAATAATTCCCAACACAATTTGCTGGCTTGGTGATTGTCTTTGACATGTAAGAAACTCTACAATTTATAATTCAAGGAAAATGTTTCAAACCATGTATTCCCAATACATTTGAGGAAGTGTCCTTGTTCCCACATTTATAGTGACAGAGTTGGGATCTAGATACAGTTTTGCTGTTATGCCAGCAGCCAATCACTGAAAGGCAGAAGATGTGTCAGGCATTATATATGAAAGTCGTAAATTTATTATGTTTACTACTGTATGTGCCTGGAGTATTTTGCTGAATGCTGTTTCTCATATTCAACATTTGTGTAAATGTCTCCGAAGATTATTCCCTTAATTTGCTCATTCCTGTGGTTGATTGTTGAAAATTTGAAATAAAATAATTTTTCCTGAAATTATTTGTCCGTGTTGGCCAGAAATGTACATTTTACATTATTTTTTTTAAAATAGTAAGACTGTAAATTTTTTTCCTAATGGGATTTGTGTATTATTTAACTAGTCTGATGAAAATTAACATTTGAACCCTTTCAAAACATAGCAAAAATGCCTTATATATAGGCATCCTTAGAGATGAATGGATTTTCATTTCATGAGTTTCCCATGTAATATACTTGAGCTTCCAGAGCCTTTGCATTTTAAGTTTTAAGACTAGTGCCTTTGGCATAGCACAGGTTGTTGATGTTTCTTCCTCTGATTTTTCTTCCATGCTCATCCTTTAATGCAGAGGTGTCAAACTGCCAGCCTGTGGGCCAGATGCATCATGTAGAAGCCCACCCCATTGCCGGCAATGGCAAAAATGTCCTGATACGTTGCGTGACGTCACAGGTTTGACATGTCTGCCTTAATGTATATTCAGCCTATAGCTGAATAAATGAGGGAAGAGTGTATAGATTTGTGTTTCCTTTGCCAAACTGGAACCAGTCCATGTTCTGTCTGTACTGTGGCTTTCTAACCTGTATATATAGACTTATCAATACATTTTAAATGTTGTCTGTCTTGATTCTTCCATCAAAAGGAAGTGCTTTTGTTTGCACTTCAATATTTTAGCACACATCTTGCTTTTGTTATGGATTTTCTTAACTGTCTTTAAAATCCTTTTGTTAGAAGTTGAAGCATTTTGTATATGAGAGAGAGAGAGAGTAGGAATCTGCCCTGTGGCATGATTAAACATGTTTTATAACATAAAGGAGATTTATTTAAAGGGACTGCCTTATACTGTAGGGATGGGCAAAACCTAGCATGTAGCTAACTATATCCAATCAGGAGAAAAGTCAAAGATTTTGTTATGTTTATGTTCGCAGATTAGTTATCTTTTATGCAAAGAAGAGGCAAAACGATAGTCAAAGAAAGGACATAAAGTGAAGCCTTAATTTTCTATCTATATTCTAATGAGTACTTGTGGTTGTTAAATGAGAATCAAAGCCACTGGATTTGGATATGGACCATCACCTGTATAGCCTCTTGATCACATTTATATTTATGTAATGTCATATTTATCTAGGCAAAAATAAAAATTGCCAACTTAGTTAAGAAGTAAACAGCATGTGAATGACTGACATAGATGATCTAAATTAAGATCTGAAACCTATGCATGTGTGGTCTAGACCCAAAATAGATGCATTTGAAATAATGCATTTCAAACCTGCATTATTTCAATGTTGACTGGTTACCCAGGTAAATTAGCTATGATCATTTCTATGCTATATACTTATAACTTTTTTGTGTTAATGTGACACCCATTATTACATATCATACAGCAATGAAAGTAGAGGAAATGAAAAATTTATCAGAATTCAAACAAATAGAGAATCTAATGAAAAGGTCCCCACAGATGTTTAGAAGTAAAAGGGAGGAAAAAAAATATAAAGCTGATTTATGTTATCAAGGTTAAAATACGGTAATACTTTTTTGTGCAATGATGTGGCAACCATTTATAGGCATTTTGCTGATATCCTTGGATTGAAAACTTGAATTTTATAGATTTGCTTATAGATAAGTGGTATGAATAAGGTACAAAGAAATATCTGCATGAAGCGTTATTAAATTGTTTGTACTGGTTGTGATGAAATATTGGAAATCACTTTATATATTTCTTTTCTTTTTCTCTCTATTTTCTTATACTTTTTATTCTTTCTTTCCATTCTCTAATGAATATTAATAGTTTAGTCTTCATTAGTTTTTGTTATTCAAATTCTTAGTAAGAATTATATTAAAAAGAGCACTTCATCAGATTTTAACTTATCTAGCATAGGACTGTTGAAGATAAACATGTAAGAAGAAAAATACATGGATTAATGCTCAAGGATTCAAATTCAGACTCCAATGAATTTAACCACACAACATCTCACGTTTTTTTAAAAAATTTCTCCCATTCTTTCTGTAAAAAGATAAATGTTGGCAAATTCTTATTAAAAAATAAAGTCAAACAATATTTTCAACCTTTTCTACAAAAGGTAGACTCTAGATACAAGACAGATCCTATAACATTAACAGCCTAACTGTTACACTGAAAGATTAAAATCAGATTTAAGCCTTGGCACATAAATATATATATATATGGCTAAATTCTTAGACTTTGTAGACGCTGATCTTCAGAGCTACTGGCACTGCATATACGTCTAATATAGTCCCTTTTCTATTCAAAATGAAATGAGTTCACTTCCCAGGAGAGACATTGTACTTGGAGTTCTTCAAGAGAGATTTATTGCAATGCCCTGAGTATAACCTCCTACAGTTTTTCCAAGTTGATCAATCAAGATTGGATACTCCTGGAGTAATACAGTATAGTTAATGCCAAAGAACAGAAATAGCTGCCAGGTTAAGAAGACAGTTACTTTGTGACTCATAATGAATCTAGTTAATGAGTCTTAATATTTATCTTTAGGTCACTTAGACTACTGCATGAAAATACTTATGCCTTCAGGAAATAGAAGAGTTATTTGTTGAAATGTAGTCTTTTTTATGCCTAATTGCAGCTACTGTTGGCTGGTTGAAGAAGAGTAGTAACAATTGATGTGGCTGATTTTTTTTTAACACCTCCATTTGTGTTGATTGCTGATGTTGAAAAATCATTGGGAGTATGCTGGTTGAAATTTGTATTTTCTCATTCCAAAATTGATGATACAAAATAATTGGAAAATTCTAGTTATCAGTAACAGCTATTTGAAGGTAGAACCAATTCAGGTAGTGAGTTCATTTATACTCTATGTGTTAAAGCCTGGACTGTTACCATTTGGGGATATTTTAATAAAGACTTTGGCATTGAGCAGTGGGGTAGCCTTGATATCCTAAATAACTCTTAAAGATCTGTAATTTCTCTACTAAACACAAGAATCTAAACTAAATGGACGTCTATTGACACAGTTGTGTTATTTGGCAACTGTAAATATGTTTGTCTAACAAACTACCTTGCTGCACCTCTTCATGTATATTATTAAAATCAAATTTGGATTATTTTGCTCCCATTTCTGGCCCATTATTCAGAATGAAATAGAAAGTAATATAAAGAGAAGGGATCTTGGTATTTTACTTAGCAGGGCTTCAATAGGAAAACTGTACAGGCCCATTGTTAAGCAAGGTAGTTGTTAAATGAATTGCACCCAATTTTATAACTTTTTGCCATAGTTGTTAAGGGAATCACTGCAGTTGTTAAGGGAATCAAGCAATCTTTAAGTGAATACAGATTGCCCTATTGACTTGCCTTTCTAGAAGCCAGCCAATGGTGATCACATGACTCCAACATGTTGCAAACAGTGTACATACTTGGCAGGACACCAAACAAAGTTTGATCATGCAACCATGGGAGTGCTGCATCGGTTGTAAGTGCAAAGACTAGTTGTAAGTTATGTTTTGCAATGCTGTTGAAACTTTGATCACTAAATGACTGGTTGTAAATTGAGGACTATCTGTAATTTGATGAGAACAAGGGCACCTATGGCAAAGGAACTGCTCCATATTTGAATCTTGAATTATACAATATGTATCAAAACATAAAGAATTTTGACATCTTGAGACTATCAAACCATTTTTAAGATTCTAAGACAGGGGTCTTCAAACTTGGCCCTTTTGTGACTTGTGGACTTCAACTCCCAGAATTCCTCAGCCGGGCACACTGACTGAGGAATTCTGGGAGTGGAAGTCCACAAGTCATAAAAGGGCCAAGTTTGAAGACCCCTGTTCTAAGATGTCACAAAGCTAAGAACTCTTTAAGCTGCTCTTTCCAGCTCCCTTTTTTTATGTTTCATCAATTTATTCTTCTTTCTTTCCTTCCTTCCCTACAAAAGTTAATGGTCCAGTAAAATAGGAACATGTCATGTGTTAGAAAATCTAATGCACTAAAGTATCTCGGGATTACACTGTAACTGATTAGCTTTATCAAAATATCTACCCATCTGAGCATCTTGGATACTAATTATATTTTGCCTGGCTCACCTGTGCCAAATAGGGCTTGGGGAATTGCCCTTGATCCTGATGGAGATCCTGAAGTGCATGAGAAACAGTGTCAGACATGTGGCTACCAGATAATTAACTGTGAATGTCCATATCCAGAAGCATCAATTCTCTGCCTCTTTTATCCTATTGATCACTAGGGCAATCAGGAGCAGAGGAAGGAAGCAAGTTCTCCCGCCTTTGCCCCCCTCCCCCGCTCAGTGAAAGTCTGATACTTTTAGGTTATCCTTTTTAGGCTGCTTCCTCTACCTTCCTTCTTTTTTTGCCTGCCTCCGTCTTTCTTCTGTTTTCCTTTCCCCTCATCATGAAGTCATAAAGATCAGAAACAGAGGCTTTCTATCAAAGTAGGTACATTCTTTAATTGACTATACTCATCCTTAGAGGCCAACAGAATAGGTTTGGTAAGTTCTGTTCACCCATATATTATGCTGAATAGAGATTCAAGGAAAATGAACAGGAGGTTTCCAATAAGAATTAAGTTATAATCTCTTTTTCCCTGAAAAAGGCTCTAGAGAATTATGCCCCAATCCAATCAAGTCAACTCACTTAAAATGCAGTTAATTCAAAATTCTGAAGCATCCTAACATGGGAGTGGATTGCACAAATAAAATAAGAGTGAGATCAATTGTTCCTTGAATTCCTCCATGCTGAGCATGTCGACTTGCCTTCAATACCTAATTGAACTATAAACTGCGAAGAAGATTGGATAGGTGTGATGAAGACTGTGGAAACAAATTCTAAATATATTATTCATATACACTACGAATTTGGTTTCTTTGGTCTTATTTCTTTTAATACTTCTATTGATCACATGACTAACGTCAATTATAGGATTTTTTTAAAAAAAATTCTGTCTACACCTTGATGATTAATTAAGTTGCATGGCCTTTTCTTTTTTCTATGTTTTTTTTTACTTCCTGTGAAAAAGGTGCCTTTTTGTAAAAAGAGATTGTTGACCAGAAATTCTTTTCTGCAAAAACAAATGTTGCAATCATATTGTAATTAAGGTTTTTAGCACTAGAGGGCGCTCCAGTTCCAGCTTGTTTCAAACAATAAGAGCCATTTAGAAAGCACCAAAGGTTGCTTGTATATGTTGTAAATATTGCATTAGATTCTACTGCATGAGGAGATATTTCCCCTAAAATCTATGTATGTATATAGATATCAGGTGTATCTATACAGACTGCATATTTTTCTTAGAAATAACTCGGCTTTTTTTGAGAAGTCAGTCACTGACCATTAATGGGGCATATAGCATCTGAAACTGAGAGCACAAAAAATGCCATGAGGAGACTGCCTGATACTTTCCAGAAGTTTTGCACTACAATTCCCATCAGCCCCAGCCTTCTTGCTGAGTTTTCAAAAACTCAAGAATAACATATCATATGGGCCTAAGATTGTTTTGTATCTAATTTCAGCATTATGCGACATCACTCTGTAAAGTACTAATTATAACAATAATTATAAAAATTCAATGGGACTGCTCCCATTTGGTAATGCCAAGAATGCCTTAAAAGTTGTAGATATAATTATGCTATATTCTTTTTTTAAAAATGAATTCCTTTCTTTCATTAAAAATGACATTTAGTGCAAACATTATCATCACCTTGATTGACCTACCAATTAATTGCCAGGAATTTGGAAAGACTTACTCCAGAATCGATAGCAATATAAAGAATGAAGGCTGCTAATGCAGTTGGATTGGCCTGCTATGAATGTCTAGGTAGGTAAATAGAAAAAGTCAACATAAATCTGCTTTGGTTGCCATTTTTTGAGAATACTTGATATGAAGCTATGTTTCCTTCAGCACCAATTCTGTTATGAAGTTTTTATCCTTTAAGAACAGGGCTTTTGAATTATTATATTTGATATGAATTCAGCACCATGGCACTCATAAAACTCGTATCTACAGTTCTCTAAAGTTGAAATTATTTTAATGGATCTCATGAAATTAACAAACTGTGGCATTTCTCTATTCTTCTGCAAGATTTTTGTGGGAAGACTGTCAAAGTCTTTGTGCAATTTCATTTTGTTTTTTAAATTGGAATGCCTGAGTCACTGCCAGGCTTCACACCTGGGCTCACCTGCTAATCACCCATCTCCTGATGCTTTCCTTAATTCAGCTTTTCTACTTGGCAGAAGCCTCATGGGTACAAGAATGAAGCTATACAAACAACAGCTGATTAACCACTACAGTGCAAAGAAGTCAAGAACAATTATATATTGTGAAGAATTTAAATCATGGCTTCTTCATCCTTTACAATTAACATGGTGCTTTGTGCTTTTAAACTCAGCTTGCGGTATAACCACTGTTTTCTGCTTCACTAACCTGTTCCCTTACACTCATCTAGTGAGACTGTGCAGTGGTGTTAAGAAGTTACTGTAGTTAGAGAGTGCTTTATTATTTTAAGCTACAACATTGCTTGCTTCTTTGTAGCTTGGGAGAATGTGTGAGCTGAGTCACACAGTTATAGCTTAGTAAGTTATGGACCCCACCCATTCTTGCTAACTCACAAAAATGATTAAAGGAAATTGTACAGTAGCTTAGTGCAACGTGTGAACCCCTCTACACATCTTTAGTTGGTATCCCACAATTTAATCTTGGAAAACCTGGAAAAAATTGCTTTGTACCCCTTGATTCTGATTATGCAAAGCACCTGATCCTATTGAGCAGAGGTGGGGAACTATGGCCCTTTTATAACTCTCAGTATTCCTGAGCCAGCATGGCTCATTCAGTCTATGACTAAATGCCTGGAAAGGGCTCTATTAAAATGTCAAGAGACTGACTGACTGACTGACAGACAGACAGACAGACAGACAGACAGACAGACAGACAGACAACTGGGAAACTAGAAGAAGAGTGATCTTTTCTAATTTTTGAAAATGTATTTGAAACAAATAATGGCTTATTTTTGAACTGATATGTATGAAATTCAAGGATAAGCTAATCCTTCTGAAGCACATAGAACTATTTCAATAATTAATAATTAATTTACCACATATTACCACTTATCTAAACCCTCATGGCAGAAATAAGGAGTCCTGAGTCCACACATAGAAAAGTACAATGTGGATTCCAGAAAACATTCACCATGCTTTGAGTTTTTCAGTTGGGAATTCATGCTGAAGAACATGCCAAAGACATTGGAAGTTCCTTATTGGTGCATATACTGTAAATAAACAAGGATAAAAATGCTCATTTTTAAAGTTCTTTTTATTTTCTTATTTGTAGGGTAACTGGAGTAGTGGATCTATAACAGAGCATGTAGCAGCATAAATTCTTCAGCTGCAAGTCTCTTAATCTTATAATAACATTTTATTACACTGCCAGTAACAATTTCCCGATATAGCTAAAAATTTTAAACCATATGGTATTCCATGACAGGAAGTTCTGATACTGGCCAAATAAAACAAGTTGTCTTAATTTTTCTCTAGAAATGGAAGAACCAGCTTGGAGAGAGTTTTAATTCACAAGTCTACCTAAACTGGTGATTGGTTTATATAAGTATAAAGGAAATCAGAGCTCCAGAGAGTGGAATGGACAAATATCCCTCAGACAAATAATTTTATTATGAACTATTTATGAACCCTTAAAGTCAACTGTGGTTGTTTCAAAATCTAAAGTCTGGGATGCAGTTCATATTTATATAATGTATATTAAGGTTAAAATTCATCACTGGAAATCATAACATGTTTTCAGAATTGCAACTTTAAATGCAGTACAGATTGCTTTACTGTTTTTGTAATTGAAATATTCAGTGGTGGCTGCAGGACCATAACTAAGCCCTTGTAGAATTATGCATGGCTTATCATAACTGAAATAATTAAATAACTTAAGACTTTTTAACCCAGATAGATAGGACCACAAGTGTTCAGTATTCAAGGTGGATCTGAAGGGCAGCAAATTTGGGCGATAAACGCTAATGTTTTCAGATGTGTCCAGAGTATGTATGTTTTTGTGCCCCATTTCAACTTGGGCTTGGCAACAGATTTGTAAGACAGCTGCAGGAAGAGCAATGGCTCCAACTGATATTTGTAAAATAAAAATAGGGGCAGTTATGGGACTCTGGAGTTTAATTATCATTAAATAATGAGAGTGCCAATAAAAGACTTTTCATTTCCACTCTTTTTATGCTACAGCTGGGAGATTAATTACTACTGCTTATCACAGACAGGGCACTTTGAGCCTTTAGTGAAAACAATTGTGGGACTTTAATTCTCATAGGGAGGAAATTCATGCTAGCAAAAGGAGTCATTTAAAATGCCTGCATCGTGAGCTACTTTATTTTAAAGAGATACAGATTCAAACAAGTGGAATTTTAAATTGTAATATGTAATATTTAACATTGTAATATGTGTATATGATAAACCTGTGCCTATATCAGATATGCATACATACATACATGCATACACACACACACAAACTTACACACACACACACACACACACACACACACATAGGTTTACCTGTATTATACTATATAGCATATCATATTATCTTGATCAATCTAAGAAGACCAATGGAAACATCATGCCTTGGTTCCTTTATAGAACCCAATGCAACAGCATGCAGGAGGAGGTTTTTATCTCCTAATCTATTATTGCTTCCTCTGCTAATCAGGGCATTTGGCCCAAAGCATTTCAGGTTTGTATTCCATTTTACTGCAAGGTAAATCTTTCACCATACACAGTACTGAAATCTCACAGTACTGTGAAAAGTTTGGCTAAAAATATACTAGATAAAGTTCAGACTTTATTTAAATAGAAATAAATGGTAGTGCAGTGGAAAACCCACTGAACATGGGAGCTAATGCTGATGTCGGCCATAACTTTGGCTGATGGAAGTATATATGTTAGTTTGCTAAGCATGATGAGTTTTGTTTGTAGCAGCATTTAGCAAGCTTGGAATATTGCTTGAAGTTCAGGGACCATAGAATAGTAACACTATGCCCTTTTTATTGAACTACGTATAAGTAAGTCTTCTTACTGCAAAAATACATTTGAGCTTGCTAATTATTATGCTTAATGAAGAGGCTTGATATGCTATTTCTCCAGACATTGCCCAAATAAAATATTAACTCAGTTCTTCAGTTGAAATGTTGCCTTTTAAAATATCTTTTTCCACATTTATACATCCCTTGATCTTGCAGAAAACAGGCCTAGGGAGGGAGAAATTTCAGACATATCTTGGTATAATATTTAATCTTAATGCATTCATTGCAGGAGCTGGCATATAGCTACCATTTTAGATTCAGCTCCATTAGCCCAGGTACTTGGACTTTTATTAAGCTTCACAAGGACAGTGAGGCTCCACACAGCTGTTACAGAGATAAAATTGCAGACCTCGAATCTTCTAATAGAAGCATATCAGAGATTTGGCCTTCTGGCTATAATGAACAGAAACACATTTCTCATCAACAGGAACAAGGTAACTTGCTGATAGATTTGTAACTGAAATGATGTTTTTGTGTAACATTCACAAAATTGCAATCTGTGTGTTTCTCAAAAATATTGTATTTATTCTATTTATACAAGTTTAGGTCTAACTTTGACTGTCCTGTTTTCTGTAGATATAACAAAGGATTAGTCATATAATTTGATTATCTCCTATGCTTAGCTTCTGTGCTGGGTTCATGTGAACATCAGCAAATTTCTCTTAGGTTTTCACTTTCTCTGTTGATGTGGGCAGCATACTGCTCTATTCAAAATACAACCAATAAAAACATTGATCTATTTTTTTCCTATTCCCCACAAGCAATTTCTTCAGTTTACATCATAAACTCAAAGGAAAGCTTGCACTGAGGTTTCATCTAGTATTCTTTGGAAAAATAGATTACAGATCATTATATTGCTGAATATCAGTGTCTACCTGAAGTCCATTAAATTTTGATAATAATTACATTGATGGACAGGGCAAGAGCCAACAAGGAAGCCTGTAACATATGGAGAACTTGGATGGGTAGAATGGAAATTGTTCTCCTTAATGAGAAATGGTTTAAAGAATAATGACACAATTCTGCTCACGCTGCATTCCCAGGATGTGAGCTTAAAAGCTGACTACTTATTGTTTTCAATTCTCCAATGAAAGCTGACTTTTCTGCTGACTGTAATTTGATTTGAGGGCTGCAGGCACGCACCTAATAGAAATGTTGTCTTGTTAGTTGGGCAAAGGTCAATCTAACTATACCTGCCTTATAATAGATATAGAGAGATCATAGGAAGCCCACATAAGCACCAAGAGAGATGTCATAAAAAAAATTCATATAAGCACCAAGGTATGAATTTCAAGTGCATGTACCTTATGTTCAATATTTGACATCTTCAAGTAAAAAGAATTAGGGATCAGATGATGATAGAGATCACAGAGTTGCTAATAACATAATTTGGGGCTAGATGGACAAACAGTCTGATCTTTCAGAATTTAGCATCTCTCATGAAAATAATAATAATAAAGTTGGAAGGGACCTTGGAGGTCAACTAGTTTATCCCCATTATCTAGTACTGAAAGGTAATTTGCTTCTGCATTTATAAAGTTCATTTAGATTCCCAGTTCTTAACCAAATGATTTGCATAATATAAATTTTTTAAAAGGCTTTTGCAGCAGCAGCCATCACGTAGTTATGAATGGTCTCAGTTAATAGTCTTTGTGTGAAGAGCTGTTTGCATTAGCAGCCTTCAGTCCATCAATCCCATTTGGATGCTACTGTGGATTCTGCTTTATCTAGTAGGCAGGTCACATATGCAGCATAAATCAGGTGCTTGCTTTCTCAGTCATGACAAATGCACCTCACCATCACTTCTTCTATTCAGGATATATATTAATGCCCATCAGTGAATAGGTCAGTTGGTCATCACTGAATTTTATATGGATCTGAAGCATAACTTCTCCAGTTTTGGCTTTTATGAATGTGGGGTTAGATCTGTTAATACTCTCAAATCTTATACTGCCTCATTGTCCCTATTCAGACACTACATTTTTTGTGTGTTATTTGTAAATGGAATCCTTATCTTGTTTTGCTTTTGCTGTCTGGAAGTGTTTTCAGCTTTATTAGGTTGCATTACTAGATCTGTCATTCTTCATGGTTTAATTCCACTTTAGAAATCAATATCTGAATGGGACGTAGAGCTATATTTTATTTTCAGAGCATGCATATATAACCAAATGCATTTGGACAAGGGTGCATATGTAGCACAATTGATTATTTCATCCACTGCATTTGCTGAAGTGTACAATGAACTATTGATAACATTAGTTATACATTAGGATATTTTTTTTTCAGTTGGAAGTCTTGTTTCTTCAAGCTGCAGCTTTTTGCTAGCAGCAAGTATGCCCAAAGTCCTGATGGACAAGCCCAAAGTGAAAACACTGAGAAATCGCTTCCCTCCTGTATTGTATCCCTCTTTACCCTTTGTCTGAGAGTGTGAGGGCGAATCACAGTTGCCAAAGTTCTCAGTTTGTTTCATCTAAGAACTGTACAGATTAGGCGGTGGGTAGCATGTTTTCCATTGCTGCTGCAGAATCACAAAAAGAATAATTGGAATAAACTATATTCTGGATGATTTAAGTTTGGAATGGTAACACATGGCTGAGAATTTTTTTTTAAAATAATCTTACTTCAAATCTGATATAATGAAGATGCCTCTCACCCTTCCAAAATAGTGATTGCATAAGACAAAAAAAACATAGTCATCATTTTTGACAAGCACAAAAGAATTTCAAGTGTTTATGAAGATGTTGATTTTTCATTTAGCAGCTTTATCTCTTTGGCTTGAATTGTATCTTTTTTTTAACCTAGAAAGGAACATGATTTTGATAGGCCAGAAATTATGCATGTTATTTTATATTGTTTAATGTAATATGTTCAGAATGTTTGTTCTAAACATTTTGAATATCCTGAACTTATATCTAAATATAAAGAATTTATGTTGTACATTTTTTTCATAGAATTCAGGAAATAATCTTCAATGCATTTCTGCTTAATAATATTAAAAAAAACTGTACTACAATTCTAACTATATTACTTAGGCACCACCTAAAAACTGCCTTATACTGAATTAAACTTATCCATCCAGTCCAACATTGACAGTAGCTTTCAAAATTGCTGGAAATGAGATGTAGGATCTTTTTTAAAACTGCAGAGGAGATGTTCTACCTCTGTAGTATTTACTGTCTTACACCAAAAGTAACACTTTTATGGTAAGGGATGTACTTGGTAAGAGATGACCAATATCATAAATATATACTGGTAATTAAGCAGAAGCAAATTTCATTTTATGTATTTCCAAAAGGATTTTTTTCAATATTGCAAAATATCTTCAGTGTAGAGCTTTCAGATATATTTTTTAAAACATGATATCTGTTCAGTCTAGTTTTGCAATGAATACACAATGCTAAATTTGTGTCATAAGTTACATCTATGACAGCAAACTCTGAAACCATAACCCCAGGAATATGAGTGTTCTGCAGAAGGAGGGCAATGATAATCAGCCATAAATCTTCACCAATATCAGCAAAAAGATTGAAAAATGTTGGCTTGATAAATTGACTTCCTAAATCATTCCTTTTTCAGATTTTTCATAGTATATGCGTTCATTTTATTTGACCTTCCTTTAAAAGGAAAGTGGTAGTGGTAAAACAGGCCACTTACAAAGCTGTGGAAAATAATGCCTTCTATAGAATCTGGTCTTTAAATGTTTCCTAAAGTTACTGTTGTATATCCTAGAGATGAAAAGATGCTACTGACTATCTTACATTTATTACACGCTAGGGGAAGAAATGAGCTTTGATAATTTCTTTGTTTGTATTCCAGAATTTATTAAATGTAGATATCTTAAAATTATGGAAAACATGTGTTAAAAAAATTAAAGCTGAAATTGTATATGGCATCATTCCTTTCAATCTGTGCCTTACAAGTGCACTGGTAGGTATCATTTTCAACATCTGTAGGGATGCTAGCTGGGTTTTATGGAGCTGTGGCCCATCTCATGAGGATTGCACTAGTAAAATTTATAGTATCCCAGATTTGATCAGATTTGATTTCTGATTTTAGATGACCAAGTTTGTATTATTGTGGAAGTGCTGAAGTCACTGCTGATTTAGTCTATTATCTTAGCAGTTCATATGCCTGAGGTCCAGGGTCATTTTAAAATGACACAGGGTCATTTTAATCTTAATATTTTCTGTCCATTCCTAGGACATCATAGTTTGCTATTAATTCCAAGACTCAAATGATCAATTTGATTAGATTACTCAATTTTGAATATGATTTTTATCTGTTGTTCTAAAGTCCAATGACTTTGGACTTTAGAACAACTGTTATAGAAATGTGCTATCCAAAAACATAATATATAGTAGGAAGTAAGAATTTAAAATCATGTCATCCAAGACAGCTCTCCACAACTGCAGAGAAAAAAACCTGTGTGATGAATCTTTAGGCGACACTGTGTAGTGTCTTCTAAATACTACTGAAATACTGTTGTGCTATTGTATATTTTCCTTTGTTGTCAAGAAAACATTCTGGGTGATCTGAGCCCTTTTGGACTGTACTATCTTTGGTACAGATTAGGTGGCACTGCCCCAGACAGACCTAGCTCACAATCTGGGTGTCCTTCCAGACTCATAACTCCTGCTGAAGGAAGAGAGCAGGAGGAGCTTTGCAAAACTTAGTAGTCTGGAAACTCTAAAAATCCAGTGCCACTCAGTCTTCCTGTGGTTCATTTGAAGCTTATTATTTCCCATCCAAACCTTATAGCTTCCAAAGACCCGGACATGACATCCACAGCATTGCTTAATTTGCCATGGACAGGAAAATATGCTTGAGCATCATCAGCATATTGATGATACCACACCTCATGGCAATGGATGAATTCCCCCAATGGAGAGTGCATCAAACCCTTCAGCAACTCACATAGGTGATGACTAAGGAAGGGATCTCTCAGTATTGATCAACACAGACTAGTATTGACTAAGGAAGGAAGAGAATCAGTACAATGCAATGTCACCCTGAGTCGGGAGCTTTGCTCACCCAGTTGCTCATGTGCTAATCATCTCCTGTAGACTATTATAATGCACACTACATGAGTCTGCCTTTGAAGAGTGTGTGGAAGCTTCAACTAGTGCAAAATGAGAACACACACATTACATTTCTACATTTCTGAGTTGCATTGGTTGCCAGTTTGCTTCCAGGTCCAATTCAAAGTGCTATTTTCCCTCTTTAATGCCTACATTTACCTGGAAAGCATTCAATAGTTTAATCTTATTTTTACAGTCGCTGATAATTTGAGAGCTAGCTACATAGATAAAAGAAGTTATTTTTATTCCTGTATACAATAGCTCTAGAAAGTATTATATTCTATAAGTCTACATGCAAAAATGAGCATGAAGGTAATATTATGGAATTGATCTCATCACCTCCATCCAACCACTATTTTCTTGATGTTTCCTTTCCTTTTGATCCATATACTGTTCCTTCATATATATAAATGACCCAATTACTTCAACATATTTCCTTCATTTATATAGATAGGATACATTCTAGATAAATTTCATGAAACCAGATAATCTATATAAAAATATTTGGAAACTTTCCTGTTTCTCTGCTGAAAAAACCCATCAGTCTGCTGCAGTGGGATTTTACTTCAGTTTTACTCTTTTCAAATACCACTAGTGTCTATCTGTCTAAGAATTTCAAATTGAATTTTTCAGGTTCCTTATTCTAAAGAAATAGAAATATTAGTATGTTGTAGCAGAAGCATCTTAAAGACTAAAGGCATTTCAGCATCTGTTTTCATAGATCAACGCTGCTCCAGTCAATAAAAAAGTTACCGATTATATTTGAAACTTTAAAAAAACAAACCCTTCATAATAGGGTGAGGGAAACTGAAATTAATTGGCCTTGCTCCTGTTTCTTTACTATGTGGCTAGATGTGCAACCTACAACCACTGGAGGCCAAAATAATACCATAACAATTACAATTGGCAGACTCAAACCAAACTATTCCACCTTTAATGATGGGGGGTGAGGTGTTACCCCCCGTTGATAGGGCTCGCAACTTAGGCATCCTCCTGGACTCACGGCTCAATTTTGAAGATCATATATGAACCGTGACCAGGGGAACTTTTGCCCAGGTTCGCCTGGTGCGCCAGTTGCGACCCTACCTGGACTGAGATGCCCTACGCACAGTCACTCATGCGCTTGTGACCTCCCGTTTAGACTACTGCAATGCTCTCTGCATGGGGCTGCCCTTGAGGACCATTCGGAGACTACAACTGGTGCAGAATGCGGCTGCACGAGTTGTGATGGGGGTCTCCCGATACTCCCATGTAACATCTCTACTCTGTGAGCTGCATTGGCTTGCGGTTGCTCTCCGGGTGAGATTCAAAGTGCTGGTGATGACCTATAAAGCCCTAAATGGCTTGGGTCCGGGATATTTGAGGGAACACATGCTGACAGCATCAAGTGCCCTTCGTCCAGTGCACTCGCAGAGGGAGGGTCTTCTCAGGGTGCCGCCGGTAAAAGATTGCCGGTGGATAACACCCAGGGAGAGGGCCTTTTCTGTGGGTGCGCATGCCCTCTGGAACCAGCTGCCCGTGGAGCTCAGGACTGCCCCCGACCTACGCTCATTCCGCCAGGACCTGAAGACTTGGCTCTTTGAGCTCTCTGACCCAGGCTGAGAATTTTAACTGAGGTTTTATTTTCAGGGATAATTTAATCTTTTAATTCTCTTTTAACTTTGTATTTTATATTATTATGATTTTAAAATGCCCTGTAAACCGCCCTGAGTCCTTCGGGAAAGGGCGGTATATAAATCTAATAAAATCTAAAATCTAAATATATGGACTTTCCAACTCAGCATTTGAACTCTTCATAAAAGAGAATTGGGATATATTTAGAATATGGTTTCCCATTTTAATTGTTCCAGGAAATCAATGATATAAATGATTATTTATACTTATAAATTGTATACACACACACAATGCAGACACACATACGCATACACATTCTCTCTCTCTTTCCTCTGTTTCTCTCTCTCTCCCTCTCTCTCAGTATATGTATATACTATACATTCTGCAATGAATAAGACTATTATTTTCTCAGAAGTATTTTTGTTCAAACTGTGCTTGCTACTTTAGCTTTTTGTTGTAAAGATAGCCAGGCTAGTACAAGTTTTTTTTATAGCCTACTTGCTTTGCTTACGTTTACTATTTTCCCATGAGTACTTTAAAGCTACTATCTTAAAGACCTTAATTATACATATCTCAGGGTAACAGTCTTCAGATTACTGATTCCAGAGCAGTCTCTGCAGACAATGGCTGAACCTCCATGAAAAAAAGCTTGAAGGGATTTAAATATGGGAGTCTGCATATGTTGAGAAAAAGATGGACAGCCTTTTTCGTAGCTTTGAAAGAGCGCCCAGCATGAAGGAAACAATGCTTCTCTGTTGAACTTGTCTCAAACAACATTCTTCTGGTTCAGGATGAAATAGCAATTACACCCTTTAAAATACCTGCTAGAACATGTTGTGGACTATAGTGTTAAAATATTTTATTGGAGTATATTTTTATTAAGACTTTGAAACATATTTTATTTCAAGAATTTGTCTGCCTTTTTATTTTCTACTGTTTATAGGCCAGGGAAGTGAGATAAGTGAGATAAGGTCTTTGTAAGGAAGAAAGGAATTTCCTTATATGGAATATTGTTGAGATGGGAAATTGGTAACTGGACAAGGGAATGGTATTCTATAGGAGGGGCTAATTGTAAAATATATAAGCTGTGCTGGGTGGAAGGGATCTTTGCAGTCACCAACCTAACAACTTGTTTTATTGCGTTTGGGTGAAAAATAACAAACTTAATTCATGCAACTGCCTGGTTTCTTTTATTCTAGCTCAGAAACAAACATAGTAAGGAATAAAAATTCTAACATATCTATGCTTTCCCCTGTAATTCAAATCAACATGTTAGGGCTTATTCTTTAAAAAAAATCAGTAAAACTTAGAAAAACTAAGAAAAGCAATTGTGCCTCCCATCTTGATGAAGGTAAAAGTAGGGCGTTGTAGTGTGATGATTAATAAATGACTACTAAATCTACAACAAATAATATTTTAAATAATTGTACAGCATATAAAGAAAACTGATAACTTAATAATCAATTATTATAATACATAGATCAGTGGCAATTGATATGTGTGATTGTCTGTGAGTAAAATGTTATAATTCGATATCTGGTTTTTATGAATGACTAGATTACTAAACAGAGTCTAGGGATATAATAATGAATTCTAAAAATGTCTGTTTAGAGAACAGCTCCTCTATTTAGCAATGAAAGCATAGCACCTTCAAATTATAAGTGTCCATGATGATTCTCTAATACTGCTTTCTTTTTAAGAACCCTAATCTTTAGTATCACAATCTATAATAATACCCAATAAGAACAATTGTGGAGAAAATTTTATTTTTCTCTTAAAAATCTTTTGAACATTCCACCAAATTTTGATCCAAAAAGCTGTAACATTTCTACAAGTCCACCATATATGATAATAGGTAGCATCCAAGCTACCACATCTCCAACATTTGGGCTGTAAATTAGGATACATTTGATGTTGAACTTGATAACAGCTGCAAGGTTATTGATAGGGCTATATTGGAAGAAGGATAGTTTGCCTACTATTGAAGAATGGACGCTTAAAGTGTCAAATTTAGCAGAAATGGCTAAGATTTCTGCTTACTTGAAGGATCATTCACAAGAAAGATACACTGTTTGGAGAAGATGGATAGATTATATACAGAATAAATATGGGACTAAAAAGTTTCATTTAGCTTACGAATAGATTTTATATTGTTATTTTTATTAGTAGTTTATTATAGTGAAATTTTTGATTAGTTTAATAATAAGGATGTTATTTGCTTATGTTATTGGTATGTATATTCTAACTTGGTTTGTATTTTTAGTTTAAAGGGAGTTAAAGCGCATTAAGAACTTGGTTACTTACATAGTTGGTTAATGTTAGTTAGATTATGTTTATTTTATTTGTAACCCTGTATTCAACTCTGGGAAGCAAGGGAGGGTGAGGGGGGAGGGTGGGGTGGGGTGGTTTTATATTATAACTTTTATAAAATTTTTAATAAAAAAGAACCCTAATCTTTAGTTTTGCTTTAGTTTTTTTACAGCGGACAAATTCAGTTGCAAATTCCTTTATATAACTCTTTCCAAGTACTTTCTGTACTTGGTCTCTGAGTGGGACAGTACTCCAAAAAGCTGGAGGTGGGATTGAGAAAGAAACTAAATCTGATCTGACTGCATTTACCCTTAATTTAAATTTAGTTAAAATTATAGTTAATTGCTATATGTCAAGACTTTTACAATTTACTCTTTCTGTTACGTTAAAAATTACAATTTGATTACATCTCTTGGAGTTCTTGATGAGTGGCATGGCAAGGTTTTTCAATTTAAACCTAGGCAAGGAAGTAGTTTCCCACCATAAGAACTGAGTTCATAATGCTTTGGAGTATTTTACTTCCATATGTTAAACTTTTGAAATGTCTACAATATATCACTTCTTCTAGTTTAACTTTAGAGTGGGGAGATGGTATATCTTAGTAATAAAGCTGGCGGATTATAAGCAAAGTTTCCAGGTAAGGTTGAGAAAATATATTGTGCAAAACTCTAGAGAGTTATTGCCAGTAATTGCCAACTATGCTGTAGATGGAAAAATGGACTGATACAGGTTAATGCAGGTTCTTTCCTAAAATCTGCCTTCTCTATCAATTAGATAGGGTAGGCACAGTCCAGATCCTTTCCCATAAATGGTGCCAACTATTGAAATTTGGAAGATGCCTTCAAGTAAAGTCCTTTACAAAAAGCAAATTGAAATTAGAGAGGTTTAGATAAGGCATCCTGGGACAATAATATGTGCCTTCTTCATGGAATTTTCCTCTAGGGTCTTAACATTTAAACAGTTGATTTCATTTGTGTTATTAAATCATTAATATACATTATCAGTAAATAAATAATAGATGAGTGGAAATTTACCATAACATAATTTAGAAAATCTCACAAGTTATTTTATAAAAACAATGCAGCAATTTAGACAGTTTATTTCTTTTCTATGATTTTCTCTGGAAAATAAAACTTATGAATAATTAAGGGCTATTTTAAAAAGTCCCAAATCAATCTCAGGTATTAATTGTTTTAGTTTCTACAAATTGGGTTGAGCCCAGTGGTGGGATTCAGCCAGTGTGCACCAGTTTGGCAGAATCGGTAGCTATTTTTTTTTTTTTGCCCAGGCCCAGAATGGACTTCTGCAAGTGGCATCTACACAGAGAATCCCACTACTGCTTCAGCCAACTGGATAAAATTATGTTCTTTGCATTTATTTAAAATTCTTTAAATGTTAACAACAAAACAACTGTTTTATGAGTGCGTAGCTCTAACAAAGATATCACCATCCTACCGATTTGGGTACTGGTAAAATTTATATGCTGGGATAAAGCATAATTTATTCAATGGCAGAAGAGCACTTAATCTTTCTCCCTTAGCTTGTTAAAGAAGCTCCTGTTTCACTGAAACAAAAATCCATCAAAAGACATTATTCATAGATGTCTGAGAATTCTGTTTTCCCATGGTTAAAGGTATTTCATTAATGCCAGTCTTTCCTTTCTTTTTTTCTGTTACAGTTATACAAGCAGAGTGGTTACAAATGGACTGAAAGCCCAAATGAATAATCCAGAGCTGATAGTCAGAGGGTTGGATCCACAGATAGGTCATTTAATTGACAAGTTGAAACATTTTAATCAGGTAAGTATTTATGTTTAGAGAATTGACAAGGCTTTGTAAAAGCTTTTCTCAAGTGCCTTCGCTACTGACCCTCCTTGCCTTCCTCCTCATCCTTTCCACACACATATACACTGGAGAGAAAACATCTCTCTCCATACTTTACGGAGAGATGAGCATTCTAGAAATATGAAAAACAAACAAACATCTTCATTGAGGACCATATATTATACTTGTGAAGGCTGGTCACATAACCCTTCACACAATTTTGAAGAATGCCTACATCAGTATTGTTAAGATAATACCAAGGATTTTGCCTCCGTATCATTTGAAGTATCACTGGTGACCTCTTTTAGTGGAGAAACACCAGAATATAGCTATATTTTGTATTCAGCCTAATAGGAAATCTTTCCCCGAACTGAACTGATCTAAAATACACATGTGAGATAATTAAGGTTATCCACATTGACTCTCAGCAATTTTTAAAAGAGGTAAATTTAATTCAGAGTATGTCTACTGAGCTGGGAAGATGACATGAAGTCGCAGTAAATTCCCATGATGGTCCAAGTGGTTGAATGTGCCTCAAATTCCAATAGTTCTCTATTCATAATATAGAGAATTCTATAGAGTTAGACTCTGTTTACAATGTTTATGATGGCACAGTGCAATAAGATTTCAAAATATCCTCCACTAACCATATGGGGCACTATTAAAATAGCTTGTAAAGTTTTCCTGAAAGTATTTTTTTTTCTGAAGAAAAGATGATCTGCCAGTAGGCATGTCAGAATCATCATGAACTTATGCTGTCAAGTTATTCACTTGAGCTATGAGAGCTGTGTGCAGCCATCTGCTGAGAACTTTGATCTGTCCCTTGATGCTGAATATATTAAAGTTTGTATTATTATTACATTGCACTAATGTGTAGACACTGTCAGTCCAAATTAGCTAGAACAACTTACCATATTTAACAGAAATTGCTTTTCATTAATGTAAGCATATTTTCTTGTCCAACTTGAGAAGTGTTGTTATGGGTTGGTAATTATTGGATAGCATCTCTCCCCAGTTGTTCTCTCTTAGAAGGTAGGCAATTTTTGACAGTTGTTACTGGTGGTAATATTGTTTGTGCTGATTCATGTAAAAGAAATAGAAACAGTGTGTCTCTTATAACTCATTGCTTTTGCTTTTTATTTTGGGACTGGTTAGAAGTCCTTTATACTGACAAAAACAAATCTCCAATCTGATGCCACCTTGTAAATGTCGTTTATATTTTTTAATCAAAAGCAATGTGTGATATGGCAAGAAGCCCTGCATACAATGGGAGAAAGTCACCCTTACCATCAGAAGGGATGAGATATACTCATAAATGATAGATGATGAAAAATGAGGTTTTGAAGAAATACCTAGGGACCAAACAATCTTCCTACACTTAATAAATTAGAATGTTACTTTCTACAACAATGGAAAGAATATCCCACAATCATTGTTAACAAAGTTTTCTTATTCAATTTTATACATGGAATGGGAGACGATATTCTCTTATTCTTTAGCTTAGACAACAAAATGTCTTGGACTAGTGTTGCAGGAAGAAAACATTAAGTATTCCATTAGGCTCAGCCTGCTGGGTGACATCTATAACTTTTTAGATCCTGGCCTTCAGCACTAGAACATAACCTGTACTTGAAAAGTAGTAATTCCATAAATGGTATAACATTACATTCTGTCTTCAATTACTCCTCCATCAAGTAAAGGTTTATTCTGTGACTTTGTATTGACCTTTAAGAGAAAACATTCTTTAAGTGATTTTCCCCCTAACAAATACAAGCTCTGTAAAATGTGCTTGATTGCATGAATTAAAGAAAATACTGATTATTGCCTTAAGAATCTTTATTGTTAAGCATTACTAATTACCTCTGTCATAATTTTAGTGAGCTTTTATCACAGATAAAATAATCAAAGAATATTTTATTTTTTATAATACGTTTATGTATAGATTTGTTTATCTTGGAGTTGGCTTAATTAATGAATAAAAGCTGACACTCAAAAGATGAGTAAGTCTGCAATTCTATATGCATGTTTGTTAAATTTATTGGGCTCATTACTGAATAGATACATTCAGGATTGCAGTACAAATCATAATATTGCAGTATTATCTTACATATTCTGAATACCTCTTGTATGTATATCCCCTTTAAATATAATAGTCTATGAAAAAATATCTTGAATATGCTTCCTTTTCTTCTTTTAAAATCTTGATCATGGCAGCAATTTACAAATTAGAAACTTTCTACTTTAGAGGAAAAATCCTGTCATCTACTTATTAGATCTTTTGAAGTAAGTCATACTCACTTTCTGGAACAATACAGGAAGTGTTGCAAGGGAGAATTGGAGAGAGGGTGCTTCCCTTGCAGCTCCATAAGTAGAAATTTGGCAAAATTTGGCACTCCTGCGCACGTGTGCAGGACTGCCCTGCCGGCTCCCGCCCGATGCCGTACGGCTCCGCCGATGCTGCCTCAAGAGGGAAGAGCGTGAGACGTCTGCCATGGCTCCCCGAGGACTCCTTAGGAGCCGGGGAGTGCGTGTGTGCGCAGGACTGCCCTGCCGGCTCCCACCAGACGCCAGCCTGCCCTGCTTCCTCCACAGTGAGAGGGGAGGGCGTGCCTTCCTGGGCTCGCTGACTTGCAGCCAAGCCGGAGCCGAAAGGGGTTTTTCCTTCCACCCACCCTTTGGAATAGACACAAGAGCTCCCAGGGTCTGGCGTTTGCAAGGGGGAGGGGAAGGGGCTGAGAGACTCTTGGGGGTGGGAAGGGAGAGTCACGTTGGAGGGGGGACTGGACTAAGGAGGCTTGAAGTTGCTTTGCAAGAACGGGGGTGCTCGATTGATTTATGTACTATTTTCCGGCGTATAAGACGACTGGGCATATAAGACGACCCCCCAACTTTTGAGATGATTTCCATGGGTTAAAAAGTCATCTTATACGCTGGAAAATACGGTAACTTGCAAAGCCACCAACATTTCAAAGTATTGTGAAGGAATGTCAAAATGTTCAACATGTGTGTCTCACATGTGAGATTTCATAGACTTGGGCAGAAGATTGCACAGTTGTATCTGATTCAGAAAAGTGTTTATTCCTATCCCCCTGTCATTTTAGTACTATTGAAACTGTTTGTAGTTTTAACTTTTATTATATTGGTCCTTGTTCTTAAGCTGAGAATTGGGTAGGTTGCATTAAAATGTAACTGAGTAGTTTCCTCTCATCCCTATTTTTTTGTTTTTCATTTTTATGTAATGTAATACAGACACTGCCTTACAGTATATGAAAAATGATAAAATCATATTATTTTTCCATAGAACCCTGGTTTGTCCTTTCTGATAACTGGTTTCTTGGAAAGTCAGGTAGAGAGATACCATGAACTAGAGATGGCAGAATGGCAAATAATTGTTCTCTACCACTGCCTAGCCTTTATTTTTTGAGATTTAACTAGATATAGCACCTGTGACTTAGCTTGTTCATAGATAGATTTAAATATATATATTCCAGAAGCAATGATTCAGTTTTTTGGGAAATTTTAGATGAAGAGACATACTCAAAGTCCCCAAATTTGCCTGAAGTCAAGTAAAAAAAATGTTTTTCTGTATAAGTAATATTTCTGGAATCTTTGCAATTTCTTAATTTAATATCTGGTATGAAAAGTATTTACCGCCTTCTACTGCTGTCAGTGGGTTTTTGATGTAATTCAAACTACAGATTTTCTGTTTGTTTTGCAAAAAAATAGAAACTTTAGCTATAATTAAACTAAAGATTATTAACAAGCTTCAGTTAAAAGCAGAAGATTGTACCCGATACAGATTCTGTAAAATGTCTTATTTAAGCACAAATACATTTTAAGACAAAAAAGAGAATTTTTAATATAAATTCTTCCTATCGTTATGTGTTAGCAAATATATAACCCTTAGAAATTACTTATTATTTTTTCCCCAATTTTGTTTATTTGTGTATGAAGCAACCATTAAGTCAATAGCGGTTTACATCACATTGCGAGGAGGAAATAAGGTTTTCCCGTTACATATAAGAAAGCAACCACAAAGAAAGGAAAAATCATTGCATATAACAAGTAATAAAATTCAATTAATAGCTCTTTTTGACATCCAATTGTACCATTGACTCCAAGACAAATAGTAATCTGTGTCCCCTCATAGCCTTAACATCATAGTAAGCTGATCTGATTCCGCACAGTTCAATATTTTCTGAATTACTATTTGGTCGGGTGGGCTAACATCCATCTTCCAATATCGGGCCCATGCCAATCTTGCAGCAGTGGTTATATTTAACAACAAGTACCATGCAGTTCTGTTTATATTTTGTGGTCTTATCTCCAATAAAAATACCTCAGGACACAAATTGTATATGGTATCCCAACATCTCACTTAGCCATTTCTGAATATTCTTCCAGAAATTCATAGCCTCTCGACAGGTCCACCATTGGTGGAAATATGTGCCTTCTTTGACACCACATTTTCAACAGGTTGGGGATGTTCCTGGAAAGATTTTGGCGAGCCTGGCCGGCAATAAGTGCCAACGATATGACATTTTATATATATTTCCTTTATATTCTATTGACCATGTTAACTTAATGTTCTTAACCCAAATTTCGCTCCACCTCTCAATATCTATTGAGCAACCTAAATCTCTCACCCAGGCATGGATCAAGGCCTTCGCGCCCTCCTCAGCTACTTCCATAGCCATAAAAAATTTATAACACTTAGATAAGATCTTATCATCCACTCCCAACAAAATCCTATCCAGGGTATGGAGCTCTCGACAAATTCCAGGCCTCTGCCTGTCCTTCGTGTATTTACTACTAATTTGCAGATACGTCCACCAATCTAAATTTAACTCCTATTCCTGAAGTGATAACTTTGTTTTTAAGTTTCCATTTATATCTAATAACTCTTTATAAGTCAACTTTTTCTCAAAATTGTACAAAGTTGGATAGATCACAGCTTCCAGGGGTGAGGTCCAAGGTGGCACTTTATTATAATATATTTTCCTAATTCTGGCCCAGATCTCAATCAAAACTCCATGTAATTAGTGTTTAGTAAAGTATTCTGGGGGTCTACCTCTTTCCCACCAGGTGGGAAATTACTTATTATTGATGTGCTGTTTCTCTGCGTATACAGGTATCGTTCCTCTTGCAAAACATTTCAAGAATTATTTGCCCAGATAACTTATTGTGTACATTTTATGTGGGCTTTTCTGTGTTATTAATTCTTCATTAGGAAAATGTAATCATAAGTCAGAACATTACACTGAATCACAGTGAAAGAATCAAATAGAAACATATATACCGAATGCATGTTGTAGGAATAATAAAAAATTTAAAAATTTAAAAGGCATTTTCTTTAAGGAATATATACATCTGTTTAAGGGGAACAAATTCTCAGGTTTTCTATTTAATTTTATTCCATTTATTTTTTATGCTTTAATGTCTGCTGGAAACAATGTCTGCTGGAAACAAATGCTACCAGTGTTAGACCAATACACAATTTTGGCAAATATCTGTTTATTTGAATTCATTTTTACAAAAAGAAAATGTTTTTTGTATGAATCTTTCAGTTGTAAGCAATAATATAAGCAGAGTCTATATTTCTACCTATATATGTGGAAATGTCCATTTTACTGTATCACCCAACTTTGCACCTATAGAACTCTATGACAGGTTTGTTTTATATTTTTAATTATAAAATTAATCTAGACAACTGAAATGGATAGGAGGTAACACAGTCTCAAAGTTCTAGCAAGTTAAATTCAGAAAACAGTAGCCTTGTCCAAGCAAAAGAATGAGATTGGAGGGGCATAAAAGTGACACCTCAATGGTTCAGCAGACGTCTCCAGCACTGCACGTCAGGGAATGTATGTCTCTGTATTCATTTATATTCCTGAAAATGTAACATTCTGGTTAGGGGACATTCAAAAAAAAAAAAGCACAGAACAGGAAGTCGGATCAACCAGTTTACAGGACACACACCTCTGCACAACAAGCAGTTGGGATTTGGAAAGCATGCTTATTGGCCTATCTGCAACCTACGCTTACTCATCAATCCCTTAGTAGTGTATGTATGTAGTGATGCCTATGTGCAGAGGCAGGCAACTCTAAATCAGTGTTCAAAGAACATTCAGAGTAAAGTCGAGTGCTATATCCTCAGCAGTCCTTATCCGTTTTAATACTGCTATGGTTATCAGGAGCTGAATAGATACTGCATATAGTGTTTGGGAAGATGTTCTGTACCAGCCTGCTACCGGCCCTGCAGAAAAAGCAGGGACAACCCCTTTACAAACAGCAAGAGGCTGGAATAAAGCCTGCCAAATTTATTAACATAAAACAGACACCAACCATGAAACAGGAGCTATGAAACAGGACTATTCAAGCGGTTGCCTTCAGCAAACCAGCCCTCCCACACATTCCCTTTTTATACAGTTCAGGGCATGGCTTCTCTCTGCCTTCTTCCGAGGTGCCCCATTGCCTTCCTCTGTTTACTCCTGATTGACTGCCTCCTGCATCGGGCGTCCTTGAACAGGGCCAGCTGTGGGTCATCTTCATCCACACTGTCAGGCTCACACAGCTGGGTCTCCATCGTGACCAGGTGGGAGGGGCCTGGCTGAGGGCTCTGCGGAGCCTCAAGGCCATCATCAGCAAGCTCTTCAACACCCCCCTCCTCCTCCTCTGAGTCGTCCGACCCAACTGTCGAACCCACAGGCTGACCCTGAATCACAACAGAAGATAACAGTGTTCCGTGTTTTGCTGTGCGCTCTGTGCTGTGGAATGATGTCATGCCAGCCACATGACTGTGGAAATGTCTTTGGACAACAATGGCTCTTTGGCTTCAGAAATGGAAATAAGCTCCACCCCCAAAAGTCGGTCATGAATACTGGGATAAAACCCATAGGGACACCTTTATCAGGAATTGTTTAGCCAGAACAAACATGTATTTGTGCATTGCTATCAGTACTACGTATGAGTAGAGTCTTGATTTACACACAGGGCCTTTTCTAAAGATAAGGGGGGATTTAATTATTTTAATTATTTATTAAGTTAGGGGTTTTGTAGAACATGCTTTGTAGAACTTTATTTCTATTAGAAAAAGCTTTGGGCAGCCCTATGACGTTTGCTGTGGGACGCGGTGGCTCAGTGGGTTAGGATGCTGAGCCTGTCAATCAGAAGGTTGGCAGTTTGGCGGGTCAAATCCCGAGTGCCGTGTAACAGAGTGAGCGCCTGTTACTCGTCCCAGCTTCTGCCAACCTAGCAGTTCGAAAGCACGTAAAAAATGCAAGTAGAAAAATAGGGACCACTATGATGGGAAGGTAACAGTGTTCCGTGTGCCTTTGGCGTCTAGTCATGCCGGCCACATGACCACGGAGACGTCCTCGGACAAGCGCTGGCTCTTCGGCTTTGAAACAGAGATGGGCACCGGCCCCTAGAGTCGGAAATGACTAACACGCATGTGCGGGGGAACCTTTACCTTTACCTATGACGTTCGCTTGTTATTAGATCTCCTGAAGATATTCATAGTAATCTATGTGCATAGACATTGAAATGAGATTTTGTAGATAAGAGCTTGCAGTATAAAAACACAAACAAAATACAAAATGGACATATATGTATAGACAAATGTCTCATGTTGAGAATGAGACACCCATCTTAGTTCTTTCTCCATAGCTGGCATGGATAAAACTGCTTTTTAAAGGTGGTTTAGATTAGATTAGATTTAAATGTTAAAACTTAAGTATGTATATAAGGCTTTGAATTTAGCAATAGAATCAGGACTTGCTGATTGCTTTTCTCAAAATTATTTTTTATTTGCTTGGACTATTAATGGTTTTTTTTGTTTCTTTTTGCTAATCTTATAATAAAGGCATTCTAAATCTTTCATTGCTCTTCCAAAAAAATTTCTGGTTTTTCCTAACTATGATATCAACTATTCCATATACTAAAGCAAGAGAAAACAAACTCAATATATCCTACAGTGAAATTTCTAATATGAAATGTTTATTTGCTTTGTGATTTATCCACAGAATACTCAGATCCTCAGAAATCACAGCAGGCAGACTCTGAAAGGATGTGTATTATTAGACCTATAACCTGAGAGTCAGCATGTGTGATTCAGATAATTTGCAAGTGCTACCTAAGGAGATAAAACCTTAATCTAGCTATATTTGTATTCTGCCCTATCTCTATTGTGACTGTTTGGAATAAAACTGACCAAAATCTTTCAATCACTCAGCATCCTTGAAGAATTAATTTAAATTACAATTGATTACAAGATTACAATTACAAGAGACTGAAAGCTGTAAAACTATATGGTATTTTATTTATGCATAAAATTTAATCATGAATGGAGAAGTGGGATAAAATAGGAATATCTATGGAGAAAGTGCATAAAAATAATATACAAACTGTCTTATCTAGCACACAATTTCTAAAGAAATTCAGACAATCATAGCCTCCCAGGAATTAACTTATTTCTACCAAAGGTCTATAAGTATTATTTTTAATAATCAAAGCATTTTTTTTATAGCTCTGTATGCTTTTGAGATCAGAGGTGGTGATCTCCATTATACCAGCCCTATGCTGATCAAACAGGGATGACAAGATTATGAGTGGCTGTTATGGTTCAGATAAAACTCTTCAAAAGAACTTTGAGGCATTGTTTACCTTAAAGGATCTTTTATTCGAGTAGCATAATATCGGCACTTACATAATCAAAGCCAAAAACTGAATTCCCCTCCCCTGGGCACATAGTATTAAAGCACAATTCCCTCCTCCAATTAACAGTCATAAGTCACATTCCCCAATTAGCTTGAAGCGTGGGCTTCCTCTCCAGCTCTCCAGCCCACCAATTCTTTATCAGCTCTGAGTTCAATAACCTTGATTCTCAGGCTGAGTTCTAGCATTGTTATGTCTAGCTGGACTCTCATTCACATCCCCCCCCCAGCATCATCTGACTCTAAAACCAAAAGGGTAAAAAATGGCTACATTTCCATCTGCTGTCAATGCAAAAACATCCGATGTTAGCAGCATTGACAGTGGCAAGATTAAGACTGAGGTGATTATTTGCCCATTTGACACATGGGTTTATATCAATTTCTTTTCCTCAGAAACCTAATCTTTTGCAACCTGGTGGCATTCAGCTTCCCTGGGAGTGTGACCACTTTCATGCTTATTGGTAGTCTCAATATATCTGGTGAACACCAACAATTTAAAGTCTACTCTTTGTGTTGGTTGCTTGCTGCTGTTTCCTCTCCCATGCCAAATATTTACCAAAAATTCTCTGCCAATCCTATAGAACAGCCTTCGCTATTTTTCCATATTCATTGTTAGAATGAAGATTAAATAACATTCCTGAATGATAAAATCTTTGTCTGACATAATTCTGCATACCAATCAAATATGGCTAAATGAACATTTACCATGAAGAGAGCAACCAATAAAGCATTGCTTTTTGTTGTTATTAGCACAGTTTTTCACATTTCATTGTTATCACACATACACCAAATTACTGATGCTGGGGTGGTTGAAAATATTCTCCATTTTAGCTTCATTATAGGCATGATTCAAAATAAGGTGTTTAAATGTTATATTTACTGTATAATTATATTTATACAGTTTCCTGCTTAATTGCTCATAAAATACCATCAGCATATGGTATAAGACAGCTGTCCAGAAATGTAGGAGAGATGAGTTGTACATGGTTTGATAAACTTTATGTGCTGTTTTTTAAAATATTGACTGTATTGTTCATAGTTGTGTCATAGCAGAAGTATTGTGTGGTCATTAGATAATTCCATAAAGTATTGTAAAGGGCAAGATGTGCAGAGAATCCCATACTATGACGTATATTGCATTGAAAATGAACCAAAGGTCAAGACCCCCATTGCCCCACATGTGATCAAAATAAATAGAAGCCATTTTCCCCTAGACCAGGGGTGTCAAACTGCCGGCCCATGGGCCGGATGTGTCATCCAGAAGCCACGCCCACCCCATTGCCGGCAATGGCAAAACTGTCCTGATACGTTGCGCGAAGTCACATGACATCGCAGTTTGACAGGTCTGCCCTAGACAGACAAGGAAAATAATGGAGCTTTAAACAGAAATATTAACATGACACTACAAAAGCAAATGTCTATCCTACAAAGTGGACAATAAAACCTATGAAATTTGTACCAATTTGCAAAACCTTAAAACTAGTGACATAGTTTGGATAATCAGCAAATATGCATCTGCATACCAACTGCATACATCAGTTTTATTTTCTGCCTCACCCGCTACAACTTAGATTTTGGCCATGCTAAAATAGATGTCATTAAGTTCATTTATTATTATTATTATTATTATTTATAATTAATTAATTACTGTATTGTTATTCAGTTGCATTGTGATAAATTGTATACTAACATATACATAGCATTTCTTTGATTTCATGATACTAATAGCATTCATATGCATTTGGCAATTAATCATCTTACCTAAGGGTCAGGATAGAAATATGCAGAAAAACAATAGAAGACATTTGGGGGAACATACCTTACTTTGGAATAGTTGCTAGAGCTAATTCTATAATCTCCAGGTTTAACCACTGATTGGGATGTTACATGAGACAATGTGTTCAGTGAATTAAATTGGTCCAAATCCATAACAAAGCCACGCTCTTAGATGAAATAAATAAAACAAATCTGACAGAGTATGAAAAGCTATGAAAATAGTCAGGTGAAGAGAAATGCTAGGAACTCCCATCTAATTATCTGGTTTCTAGAAGTTCCTTTTTTACACACAGTAACTAAACACAGCCCATATTTCTAATATACAGTACTAATATTTCTTGTAAGACTTTTCTTTTGTGTATTTATATATAGCTTTGGTATACTAGACTTGGGTGGTTAACAATGTAAACCAATGCAAATAAAACACAATTAAGAAGTAAAAACGTCATCATAATAAAAAGAGCCTAATAACCAAGTCACCATGCAGCAGCTCATACGAAACAATCCCAGCTTCATCAACTAACATTGCCATTGTAGGGAGATTTTCTATGGGAGGTAATTATTGAAAAACACAGCTTGCAAATAAGTAATTTACATGAACACCAGACATGAAACAAATCTATTTTAAAGTTTCTACAAGGAGTCTGTCGTAGAAGGTCATATTGCATAAATTATGGCTGGGATAATATCTATATACTACTAAAGCTCTCATGTCTGTTTGATTCTTTATAACCTTCAATTGAGTGAAACAGTGCATCACAGGGCAACATTTTTTAATCAATGTACTTCAAATAGCTAACTTACAGAATGCATCCAAAATCCAGGCCCCACGACTCCCATGGGATTAAAATTTGGCAAAGTGGTGACCACTTTAGTGTTGCTGCACTGCTGTGGTCAGCCGCAATCACATGATTGTCATTTCCAATGCTGGCTTTCAGCTTCCTACAGTACAAGGGAAGTCTATGGGGAAACTGACAGGAAGTTCCTTCTACTGTTTGTTTTCCCACATCTAGCCATTCTGTATAGTGGAATCTGTAGTTGACTTTGAGGAATTAAGAAAGGGAATGGTCTCTAGGAAACCAGAGAGGTAAATATCACAGAAAGATATTTGGGGAGGACCTGCCCTAATGGATCAAGCAGAAGTTGTGATTGGAAATATTATCACTCCTGATATGCTGTATGTGAACCTAGCTTTAAATTGCTGTAACCAGAACAGAACCATAAAATGGATATAATGGTCTTCTCTCTCAGCCTTAGGAAGCAAAAAATGCCAAACCACTTCTGAAATCCTGCCGTGAAAACTGCAAGGACTTGTCCAGATAGTCAGTGGGTATCTGCATCTGTGAGTCATGTGAAATTAAACTAGATATGAAAGCCATTGATAAATTTGCATGCCAGGCTACTCTTTAAAATGATTTGGTGCTGCCATCTATATTTCCACAATGCTAAATGCCCTTCTCATTAAATGATGGCTCATATGGGAGCAGGTATTATGCTTCCCTGAGTGCTAGATTGTGTTGTAGGAAATTATAATGATGGCTTGGGGTGTGTGTGTGCTTACTACACAATCGTTTGTTGGCAATTCCCACAAACCTCAAGATATTCCCATTAGTAAGTAGATTGTATAGCATATCATTAAATGTATTAAAAAGCACAGATATTTACTTCTGACCAGAAGATTGGGCAAGCTGTTAAAGAAGAAGTGAGACAATTTGACAGTCCTACCCAAATGCCTCAATGCTTTGTCTAGGAAGCTGGATTGCTAGTGACATGGCTTTGAACTGCTGTCATTAAATACCAAGTCAATTTGTAAAAAGACCATGTTCATCCATGATCTGGAGTGGTTGGTCAAATAAAATTAGTGTGTACTCTCAAAATCTAGCAGTGATGTCTTCCTTTAAAATATATGGGCTCTTAGGCTTCAGTGACTTCAGTCTCGACTCCTGAAGTGGGAGGGAAGAATGACAATGAACTTTTCCTTTGAAGAGGGTCTCTTCAACCTCTGCCAGAGACATTTCAAATAAGGCATTGCCTCTAGCTGGCAACACCTGGGGATGGGGATATCTGATCAAAAATTGTGACATTGACCCTTTGCTAAGAACACTTTTATAATGAATATTATGTCATTAATCTATTCCTCCCAAGTAGATATTAAATTATAGAATTCATGTTGTCCTCTTTATCTTAATTGTTGTTAAGTATAGTATAGATAAAAAGCTCCAAATTGATAGTGATTTACAATACAGTGATGCAGTCTGCAAAGCCTGTTTTGTAATGCTAAGCATTCATGTAGAGGAATTTACAACACAATTTTAGCTAACATTTGCAACAGTTTATTAGAGCAACTACCGTATGTTACATGAGTGGAAAGGAAAAGCACCTTGCTCCTTGCCAGTCTTCTGCTATTCCACTGCAGTGGAAGAGGCTGAAAAGTGAAAGAAAGAAAGTTCTATCAGCTAGAAGGCTAAAACTAACCAGAAAAAGAGAATGTGGCCAGTATATTTATTTCCTTTCTTATCTCAAAGTAGAAAGGAGAAAGGGAATTTAGATATAGAGGTAGCAACACTTAATTAAACTGGTATGTTATGCTCTACACTTAATAAGGAAAACTTTGCTTGCTACTGGAATCTTTAGTAGTAGAAAAATGCCTTGGAAATGCTTAACCATTGTTTATGCTGTTTGTATCTATGAAAGAGAACAATCCATTTTAAAAATGCCTGGCCAGCCACTTCTAACTTCAGTGTAAGTTTATCGCTGATATCAGTCAAGTGGGAAAAGGCAGGCAGAGAGAAGACTTCGGGCTTATTTAATTATAAGGAATTCTTATAAGAGAATGTTGAATTAAATAAAATAAGCTATTTTCCTGCACTATTTCATTAGTAAAAAGAGCAAAACAACTCACAAGATTCTGTAAACCTACAAAAGCCTGTGACATAGTTACATTAGACCTCTTGATGGTAAACAAGCATTGGGAATAAGTGGCACTTTATAAGTGGTGGTTCAGCTTTGTCCTGATGGAAGGGGTGAAGTCATCAAGGTGAGCCTCAGTATTCAGTTCTTTCTCCACTGCTCCTGAATGTCTACATGAAACTATCAAGGAGCTTTACTCAGTTTTCATTGCTTTTGGAATCTTGAAAGGACAACAAAGGTTGACACCAAACTTAAGTAACATAGAGCTCTTGCATATGCACAAAGGTCTCAGTCAAGTCCATGCCTCTGTTGTGACTCCTGAATTGGCTGCCAATAGGTTTCCAGGTGTGATTCAAAATGATGGTTTTAACCTTAAATCTCCATATGACTTAGCTCCTAAGTATCACCAGGTGAATTTTATCAATCCATTTCCCAGCAGAAATTCTGTTTTGTTCTGTTCCACTTCATAGCCCAGTGTTTCTCAACCTGTGCCACTTTAAGATGTATTAATGGTCTCCCAATTTCAAAATATAAGATGGTAGGTTTCATGGATAGCTTCTGTTTTATGGGGGGGACCCACATTAATACCAGGTTAATACTTAATCTGATAAATTTCTTGAACTTGGTGAATACTGAGATTTCCCAGAGAATGTTTGGTGGATGGGAGCTTATTTGTTTTCCTATAAATACATATAGTAATATTCATTTGGTCTTTATATTTTGTTATTTTTACTGAAGTTACTGTAGCTTTCAGGAATGTATATAGGTTGTATGATCTAGTAATTTAATAACCAATTAAGCAATTGTGCTCACTTTAGATAATGACAATGTAGAAATAAACTGTTGAGGAAAGGTGAAGGCAAGAACTGCAGATGCATTGTCTATAGATAGAAAACAACTGTACTTTAAAAAAAGAATTTAACAACAATTAAATTTCATGAATGTCAAGCATTCTAAAATAGCATTCAATCTCAGCCTGATACCTTTTTGCTTAATTTGTTTCCTCTTGTATATAGTACATGAAGCCTACCTTGACAAAACATTCCAAAAAACATATTTATGAAAATAATTTGGCAGACAATTCAATATAATTGGATTATATAAAGGAACATGATTTGTACTTCATTGCATACAGTATTGGATACAGCACTTGTGAAAGATAACCTAATAAAAAGGAATGATAAATGGAAAAGTACCAATTATGGTTTATCACTGATGGTACTTCCTCTGAATGAAGTGCTAAACATGAAATCTGGTGACCTTTAGGGCTGGAATTTCTCTTTGAAAATGTGATAAAAATCACTTGTTTATAGCAAGGGATTGAATCTCTTCACTAATATAAAATGATCAGTAGAGCTACCTGTAGTAATAAGCCACTTTTCGGATATCAATTGCCATAAACGTTGCCTGCAAGGCACTGCAGTAATAATTCCTTCTTTGAAACTGGTTGATATAGGAAGACAAGAACTACGATTGAGCAGATAAAATACTATATTACACTAATAAACCAACTTAGTTACAAAGCAGAATAGGGTGAGCAAAGGCTAATAATCTTATTCTATAATAAGCTGCTCAGAAATATACTGCACAGCATTTCTATCTGTCTGTCTGTCTGTCTGTCTGTCTGTCTATCTATCTATCTATCCATCCATCTATCTACCCATCTATCCATCTATCCATCTATTATCTGTCTGTCTATCTTCAAAACACAAATTCAATGACAATGCTTGGTGCTAATGTTTTGGGAAAGGAAGTTTCTTCATCCACTTTCTTTATAGTAAAAAAAAATCCTTGAAGCTGATGAGGCAGGGTTTATTTTTGCTAACCCATTTTGCTATTCCTTTAACATGGTGTGTTCCCCTATGTGCATACTTTTTTAATTTGATTACCATTTCCACCAATTTGCTCAGAATAGACATTAAATTGACTGGCCTAAGTTTTTTCAGATCTTTTCTGGATCTTGGCTATAAAGCACTTGGGCTCTTTATATTAGGGATCTGTATTTGTAATATTCAAATTATATCAAATTATAAAAATATAAATCTCTCCAGTAACATCATCATCTTTCAGTCTTAAGAGATCTTTAAAACATAGAAATCTGATATAACATTAAAAAGAAAACATTACATACCACTGCAAATTTTGTATTATTTAAATACAACTATAGTTGCTTCTAGAGGAGATAAGGTAAAGGTAAAGGTTCCCCCGCACATGCGTGCTAGTCGTTTCCAACTCTAGGGGCCGGTGCTCATCTCCGTTTCAAAGCCGAAGAGCCAGCGCTTGTCCGAGGACGTCTCCGTGGTCATGTGGCTGACATGACTAGACGTCAAAGGCGCACGGAACGCTGTTACCTTCCCACCGCAGTGGTCCCTATTTTTCTACTTGCATTTTTACGTGCTTTCGAACTGCTAGGTTGGCAGAAGCTGGGATGAGTAACAGGTGCTCACTCTGCTACGCAGCACTCGGGATTCGAGCCGCCAAACTGCCGACCTTCTGATCGACAAGCTCAGCGTCCTAACCCACTGAGCCACCGCGTCCCCTTATAGAGGAGATAAGTGGTACATAAATCTAATAAAATAAATAAAACTAGTGTAATCTGTTTATTTTAAAATGGCATTTGCTTTAAAAATGATAGCCTCTTATTTAGTTCTATAGATTCTCATTAATTTTATAGCACAGTCTTAATTTGGAAGGCCAGGTTCAGAACTGTAATATATCAATTTATTGCAAACTTTAACTAAGCTACTATAGTTTTTATATATGATATGTTTCATTTTCTGTCCACAAGGTTTCTAGGGAATATAAATTATGAACTCAAGAGTGACATTTATAGTTGATACCATAGTCAACATTAAATTAATCTTGCAATATTCATTTTATTGCTGAACATTAAATTGTAAACTGAAACTGTTTAACTGAGATCTAAATCACAGAGTTGACAACTATCTTTTACATATTGTATATGTGACTATTCAGAATTAACTCTTCTATTTCCAATTCACTTGTCCTTAGATAATTTGCACTAAAGTTGCAAGAACAATTTAACAATATATTTCAAGACAGAGCACTAAAGGGTCAAAATTAATATAGGCTAAAGGTGATCAGTAGCACAGATAACATCCATAAAATATTATATTTTTAGCATATCTTCCTTGCACTATACATCAAGGTTTAACAAGAAGATACAGACATCTGTAGTAATGTATTGTTGATGTTGAATACATGGAGTAATTTCAAATAATTTGATTTTAAAGTCATAGGACAGAAACAGAACAGCTAATTTTTAAAATAATATCCAAGAGAATTATAGTACTGAAATTTACTTCACTAGCATAGGAGGTTTTAAAAGTTTGCATCAAAATGGTTTTCATTAGCCAGACTTGTGTAAGTCTTAATTTTGTTTGAGTAGTAATATTTTAGTTACTGGTTTCCATGAAATACAAGATTACAGAGATGGATTTGGAACATGTGGTGCCTTCCACCCATTAGTTGCATGAATAGAAGGAAGCTCATGCAACCAGTCTTTCCTTTCCCTTTTCTCATCTTCAGATGTTCTTCCAAATTGTTTTTAAAGTTTGGAAGTTTCTGAACTGAGAAGGCGGTTAAGCTGTACCCAGCAGTAGTGTGAGGTGGATATCATTAGAAATGAAATAAGGTGATTATCATCAGCAGAGTCTTCATTGCAGAAAGTTCCCTAATATAAGATGATTCTCTTTTTGCTACATTCCCTATGACTGTTCAGAAAAGGCTTCACCCATTCTGTTCTGGACAGCTTACAAGAATACTAAGAAAATTCTAAGTATGGGTCTTGCCACCAAAAAATTCCCATTTGAAAAATCAGATATAGAAATCTATTGGACCACTTCTCATTCTTTCAAATCCTTCCTCAGAGCCTGCCTTTTTCTGACATTTTGTAATTTAAGTTTTATTCTCAATGATCTATTCATTCCTCCTAGCCTTTGCTTTTTCATTCACTTGCCACATTATCAGTTTTAGATATTCTGTCTTATGTCTTCAAAATGTTTTGTGTAAGATGATGGTATAGTCTCAATTATAACAATAATTATAATAATTATGAAATGACAGAAACCTGTGTATACTTTGTCAGGTAACAAATGTGGCCTTTTCCCCTACTCAATTCAAGATTTTAGTTTTTCCTTGAAAGGCAATATTTTCTTTTCTTTTAGAAATTAATGGCTTGTCACTCATTCATCAAGATTTGTGTATATGGACTGAAAAGGCTATCCTTTGTCTAGGAATGACTTTTACTTCCTCATCTTCTATTTGATTTTTGCCTGTAAATTATTTTGTGTCTGCTATTGACCTTACATAAGAATTTTTTTGTACTTACCATGAGTGAATTAATGTCAGGTGCAAACAACTAGGCCCATACATGTACAGTGTAAGCCAGCTACTTTATTGATTAATGCCTATTTCACAGTAATATTCTGTCCCTGGGAAAGATTAGATAAAGTTCATCAGCATACAAGGGGACTCAGACCTTGCCCTACTGTGTGTACATAATGATTCCAGATTGATCCCCCGCTTGGCCATACTTTCTGATTGAGACACTTTCTCTGACAACTTAGACACTTGAAGAGAGGTGTGACACTTGTTACACACCCATTTCAAAGTATTTTCACTAATATTTTCCATTTGAATTGGCTTTTGGTAAAAGGTAAAAGTAGAGAGAGGTGATGTCTCTCTCTACTCCTCCCACCCCAAATAATCTAATCTTAATCTCTCTCTCTCTCTCTCTCTCTCTCTCTCTCTCTCTCTCTCTCTCTCTCTCTCTCTCTCTCGCACACACACACACACACACACACACACTCTTTGTATATTTTATTTATTTATTTATCAAATTTCTACACTGCCCATCTCACTTGAGTGACTCTGGGCAGTTTGCAATAAAAATATACAGTCATGTAAAAAACACAGTTAAAAGCAGAATTAAGTACAAAGTTAAAAATTAAGACAATAAAAGTTAAAGAGGTGGGGGGGAGCAATCTCAAGCCACCAACAATCCCCAGAGTTACATATTAGTCTTAGATTCTCATGCCAATTGGCAGAGCCAGGGCTTGACATTATTCTGGAAGGCCTGAAGAGTGGAGGCCTACCTCACCTTTGGAGGTAAGATGTTCCAAAGGGTGGGGACAACAGCAGACAAGGCTCTGCTCCTAGATCCCACCAGTTGAAATTCTTTAACTGACAGGATCCATAACATACCCTGCCTGACTGGGTGGATAGGTCAATATAGTTAGGACAAGACAGTTCCTCAGGTAATCTCAGGTACGGTATATTTCTTAGGTACATCTGGATGCATGCATGCATGCATTTGTGTGGGTTTATCAGTGAGAAAGAGAGACCTATAATGAACAAATTGTTAATTTTTCATTAATTTTAGTTAATTAATTTTAGCAAGGTTGGAGGAAGGCTATCTTATTGCTTTTTTCTCTTACATTTTGAATCTCCAACACAGAAATGATTATTGTGTGAGAGTAAGTATCACTTTTGAAATTGGTATATTTAATGTTGCTTTTATTGCTGCAATTGGCTAGGTAATTAGCTGTGGCAGATATACCCAACAAATAAAAGTGAAGCATTAAGGTAATTACAAAGTCTTTAAAAATATATTTGTTTTGGATAGGATTAATTATTGTATATGTTTATAAAACCTGTAACTTGTATTTTATGTTTTTCATTTTTCTTTGAATATAAGCAGTCATCATTTTTATAATAGTAGCTCCTGAAGGACATATAGTAAAGAAACCAATAAGAGAATTCAAAATTGTGCAGTCATTATTTCTAGAAAGGATCCTGAATACTAAAAGTTCCATGAAGAAAAAAATATGAAAAAACCTTCTTCAACAGGCAACTCTCAAATTGTGAAATAGATGGAATAGAGTAAGATAATTTAGATCCACCTCTGCACCTCTTACCATACTTTCTAACCTTTGTTGCCCTAGTCAATAAGACTATACTGAGTTTCATGTAGTCACTGATAGTGATTCATTTAAATCTCTACATCATAACAAATACACAAGGCAAGCCACTTCCCTTATTTCAATAAGCAAAATTGTCCCATTGCTTCATAGCCTCATTCTAGCACTCCAAAGAGCTGCTTATGTGCCATGCTTCCTGAAAAGCCTATTCCAGTGCTTTTAGCCAACTCCTGAGGGCACCCAAAGAAGGTTCTATACATGTGCCCTCACACGCAGATACCCGTCCTGCTTATCAGAAGAGCTGGCTTGGGACAGCAAGTTGGCATGAAGTACATTGTTGAGGCAAATTGTGTCATCTTTTTGCTTCAGCAAGAAAATTGGTCATTTTCCTGCATTGAAGCTTCTAGTGAAGGTAGACCAAAGCTGCCTTGCATAGCTTAGTAAGTAACTCCCATATTTAGCTTTGTAACATCATCCTGAGATTTCAAAGTTAAGACTTTAAATGCTGAATGCTACTCAAAGCAAACTAGTGAAATAAATAGATTTGCTATTTTGCAATGGCATTTCAGTAACTAGAGATGAAAAGACTCACAAAAAGGATAAAGAATTAATACAGTGTAATGGGTCATCTTGTACCACCAGATTCTTGCAGAGCTTTAATAGGTATTCAGTCTTCCAGGCAGGATCCAAGGAATATTCCTGGTGGAATACTTCTGTGCCTTAAAGGAATTTGGTTTTAGACTTTCCTGGTCTATTAGTGTAAATGCTGTGATGGTGGGTGCGAGTTTGGTATCTCTTTCTAGCCTAAATAATGCAGTGCTCAATAACTTCATCTGAGAACATGAATTAGCTGTAGCGTTTTTTGTCTGTGCTTTAAATTCTCTGCAGTGCTTTTTCCTATCTGAAAAGATTATGATTCGCTCTTTTAAAGAGTTCTTTACATGTCCAAACTACTTTGCAATGAGAAGTTTTATAATCCATACAACAACATGAGACAGATACGCTCTTGGCTATCAACCCAACTTTCACTACTAGAGCAGGTAGTATGCTTTTCAGAGAACTAACAATCAGCCATAGATACCAATTAGCTTTCTCAGATGTGTTGACACAATGACTTTAGGCCAATTCTAGAACTCATCAAATTCAAGAAAATATTTTGTAATAAAAAGCTTGAAATAATTTATCTTCATTGAAGGCACACTCTGAGAAAATCACATTTGTCATGAATTGTCTTGTAGACATTTTGTTGACATTCATATGTCCTTTAGAGATTGTATAATTTTGAACTATTCCACAGAGCTCCCTCTAATCAGCATAAGTCTAGTAACAATTATTTATAGAGGAGTTCAATTTTCCTGATGGACTGTTTCTGTTTCCACTGACCCTGATTCTACATGCCTGAGGACTGAAACAACAGCTTTAAATCAACAGCATTATGATTGATTATTGCTGAGAAAACTTTGCCTTGAATTTAAGATTGAAGTCCATTGCAGGATTGGGATGCTTGCCATTCAGTTGATTTAAATATGTTATACTTTTTAGTCCTATTGTATCCTGACCAATCACGTGCTTTTGAGATGGAAAGCTACATAAATTAGATAAATAAATACCAAATCCTAGTTTAAATGCTGGAAAATCTAGACATGACTATACTATTATACATTGAAAAAAGTTTTGTTAAATGCTATTACATATGGGTTGACAACATGACATAAACCCATAATCCTAACAAAGTTGATAGGCATTATAATAATGCACCATTCCTTCATTTCCCTTCTTACAAAAGGAAATAGAAGTTTGCTCCTTAATTTTTCACTTGTCATCATTTGCAGTCTAACAGCCTCAATACTCTCTATATAGAAGAAAGTAGAAATTCTTCTGCTCTAGTGCAATATGTGATAAACATTGCAGTGGAATTTGTAGATATTTGGAAGCAACAAGCTATCATTAAGACTTGACATTTTTAGTTTAGAATACACTTGATATCTGCTGAAATGATTATTTTTATTGGCACAGCTATTGTTGACAAATGTATATTTATTTATTTTTATTTTAATTCCATTTATATCCCGCCCTTCTCCAAAGACTCAGGGCGACTTACAAGCTTAGCAGTAGCTAACAAGTTATATATGTATATATATATATAACTTGTTGTATATATGTATACATATATTGTATACATATATATTGTATACATATATACATACATGTATATATGTATACAAGTTAACATAATCAGGTGTGTCTTTCTTTAATGAAATTTAAGATTTTTGTATCCTGTCTTTTTCTATAAAGTGAAATTATGTTATAAAAAAAGGAAGACTTTGCACACATATTTTTGCTATATGCATGTACTTCAGCTATGGTAAATAATTTGCTTCACAAAAATCATTGAGACTGTTTAAGCTCTCTGATATAAAAGCACTCACTATGTTTTAACATCTGCATCATCTTAGAAAGCTAGTTTTCTGTCGTTTCCTACCAATTCCTTTTGAGTTTTCTTTATTTTATTATTATACTAGAGTCTGCCATCTGTCATTAAAAAAATCCATCTGTTTGTGTTGATTTTTTTGCTTTTTTTAAATGCACATTTTAAATCAATCATTTTATTAAAGCCAGCTGTAATATCTGTAGGCTGTTTTCTCTTCCATACAGTTAATACCAGCAATAGTTGGCTTTGCTTTCAACTGTGCTACCGATAAAAAATATAGTATGTATCATTTTTTTCATCTTTCATGTTCGTTCTTCATGTTGAGGTTTCATTTCCCCTAAAAACTGGGATTTATTGCACTGAAACAGTTCACTGTCGCTGTTCTTTAAAATATGAATTTTGCTTCCAGTATATGCCTTATGGGGAATGCTGTGAAGATTAATTAGTGAATTAGTTAATCAGAAGAGCATCTGCGATGCCAAAGATTTTATACTGATCTCACACTTGGTTTTCACAGTATTTTATAAATCCTTTTCTAAAACATATGGCATAAGGAATGTTCCTCCAAGGGATTACTAAGCTTTTTAGCCATGGCTCCCCACATTGCATTGATTATAGCATTCCTCAGAAGCAAGAGAATCATAAAATGTGTATAATTCCACATAAAACTGAGATAGACAAAATTTAGAAGTTTAAGACCTTATAGTGAGCATTCTCACAAGATAGCTGTTTTCTGGGGACTTGTCTGTTCACAAAATGGCTATTAAGATAGGCTAATCAATCACAAAAGAACAATGTTGCATTTATATTACCCAACTTAGCTATTGACTGGATTTGCTTCTAACATCCCTGAAATTGAGTTATTCTGCAGAAGAAAAAGAGGCCTATTAGCCACCCTAGTTCTTTGCTGCAAAAATGGGACATCTTACTATATTCCATCTTCCTAACCTACAGGGTAGTCTAAAATATTTCTATATCCACTGCACTAGGGGTCAATTTTAGATGACATCTGGAACTAGAAGAAAATTTTTTTCTAAATGTATTTATATTTTAAAACCCATAAAGGAGAATCAAGGGATATTATAATCTACTAAAACATGTCTCATTATGCATGGTGAACTATCTAAATGAAATTGAAACTTCTAGTATTATCCTTATAAACTGGGAAGAAAATCATACTGCTGTGAATGAGGTGCTTTGATTATAGCACTTATTTGGTAAAAGCTCAACATGAGAAAGTTGGGAAATAAATGGTTTTTTAAAACCTAATACATTTATAGAGTTCTAACAGTGATTGTCTACCCTATTAACATTTTCTTTTTCAATTTATCTTCATTTACTTTATATGGACTAGAGAGCAAATTGTCATTCCCCCCCTTCTCTTTTTCCCTTTAAGGTTCTCTCTCTTTTTTTTAAAGGAGTCTCTGAACACCAATTAATGTGTCTAATTTGCATGAGAAAGTGCAGAAGATGCTTTCCCCCTCATAATTAGCTATATTTTGCAGTTCATTAAAATTCTGCAGCCTTCCACACAATGGATCTCTCTATTCACTTAGAGTGAAAATAAGTCTCATTACAAAAAGGGGCATACATAGAACATGAGAAGGATATGGGTAGGATAAGTTAAGGATTTGTACATGAATATTCCTTATTGATAAAGATATGTGATTTGAAATAATTTTATGCTTAATGTTTCTTGTTGATAAAATTGAAACATTTTAGTATAATACATTTGTATGGATTTTGTTATAAACTAATTTCCCAGGATTTGATATCTTTTATGAAATCCTTTTCTTAACCTCCAGTGAAGAACCTGAAACTCCAATGTTGCAAGCAGTTTCTGAATATGTTGTTGCTTTGTTTTTACCTTTGAACTCTCTCTGATCATAATGGTTGAAAATTGGTAGACTTTCTTGCCACATTTTGTTGAGAGATCCATAATTAATGTTTATCATAAAATAAGTTCAACAAAGTTTAAAAAAAAAAGAAAAACAATTGAAATGCCACAGAATTTTTTTTTAACCAAATTCACGTGTAGGATAGCCCTTCCTACTCTCCTCTTTATCCATTGTAGTCTGTATCCCTCAACCTGCCAATTTTTTTTAGAAGTGATCCAGTCTCCAAAAAGCTACCCACCCTTGTTCTAATTGGTACCCACCATATATTGTAGATAGTCCTGTTACCTTCACCTAGCATACATGTTGGCTGGGAATTCAAATCTGCAAGATCTGGAAATCTGTTGTAGAATAAATGCTGTGTTAAAATATAAGTGGTCTTATTTATCAAGAAATCACTGCAAAATCTTTTGTGAAATAGTGTCTTTATAAATGCATGGAATTTGGCATGACCTTGTTCTTCTTCATGGCTCTACACTAATTGGCAGATTCTTTTTACTTGGGAAAAATATATATGCACAGCTTGAAAACCTTATACCATGCATTCATTTTCTTTATCCATCTATTTACAGGATCTTTTTAAAGAGATATTAATTCCATGAGGAATTTTTCCAGACTTCATTTTTGTCTTATAGTTTTTGTTTCCTTATTACATTAACAATAATCACAAAAACAACAGTGCTTTTGAGTTGATGAAGATACTCCACTTACAAAACAGCATAGAGATTAATTATCTGTTCTTTGAAAAGTTTGAGCTACTACTCTGTTAGTATATGCTATGTCATCACACATAACAGACTTTTCCTTTTTTAATAATTTTATTAAATATTTAAATTAAAACAATAAAAATAATACAAACAAAAAAAGAAAAAGACGGTGCAGAAAAGAAAAATAGAGGAAAAGTAACAATAGAAAAAGAAAAAGAATTTTCTTCCCATAGGAAGGTTTTTTTAATAATACCAAAAATATATCTGCAATTTAGTCCATTTGTAAGTTTCTAAGATCTAAGTTTTAATTAATTTTTACTGTTTATTCTGAAAAAAAATCCATTTTAAGTAGTTAAACCTTCTTTCATTACAAACTGAAGGAAACTTAGTGATGTGAAACATAGCAATCAATAGTTCCTAATAACTGAAAGGCAGTTAAAAAGCAATTTCCAAAAGTAGTTAGAAAAAGGGGTATGCCAATTTAGTGTCCTTTCAAACCAAAGTTTGAACAATATGGGTATTTCCTTATCTCCCAGGTATCTAAGCCTGCCAGACACTGCTACCTTGCAACTTCCTTGCAAGGCGGAGATGTCTGGAGTCTTGTGGGTGATCTCAAGTCTTCTCATTGTCTGCAGAGGAATTGCTGAAGAGCCAGTTTACTCACTACCTCTTCATACCATCATGGTTGTCAGCTCTGGTTTTTGCAGCACTGTTTTTAGTCTGCCATTTTTTCCCTGAAAATCCACATAATAGATTTATCCTGTGCCTCAATAATGTATTAACCCCATGCCTGACTAAAGACAACATTCCCACAAAAAGTATTATATTGGGGGAGATGCATGCATCTGCCTATTTCATTCTCTCTCTCTCTCTCTCTCTCTCTCTCTCTATATATATATATATATATATATATATATATATATATATATATATATATATATATATATATATATATATATATATATATATAAAATTGAACTTGATCATTGAATGTGTCATAGGTCTGTCCACCCCTGTCCTCCTGTAATTGACTGTATTACTCTTGATTTGGCTGCGCTGGCCGACATCCGCTTCAAATTTGCCACTCTGCCTCTCTATCTACCCCACCTGCTGGTCACATTTGTCTTGCAATGCATGACTATCTGATGTTGCTGCCGAATCACTCTCCCCGCTGTCATGTCTGGATGTGCTGTCAGCATGCAATGTTGTTGTCTTGGATGGTAATCTCTCCGCTACATTCCAGAGAATAGCTAGAAGAGATAAGAATGCCTTCTTAAATGAACAGTGCAAAGAAATAGAAGAAAACAATAGAATAGGGAGGACCAGAGATCTTTTCAAGAAAATTGGAGAGATGAAGGGAACGTTTAATGCAAAAATGGGCATGATAAAGGACCAAAATGGCAGGGACCTAACAGAGGCAGAAGAGAGTAAGAAGAGATGGCAAAATTACACAGAAGAACTATACAAGAATAAGCTTAATGTCCCTGATAACCACAATGAGGTGGTCACTGACCTCGAGCCAGAAATCCTAGAATGTGAAGTGAAGTGGGCCTTAGAAAAGCTGAGCGACAGCAAAGCTAGTGGAGGTGACAGTATTCCAGCTGAGCTATTCAAAATCTTAAAAGACGATGCAGTAAAAGTGCTACACTCAATTTGCCAGCAAATTTGGAAAACTCAACAGTGGCCACAGGATTGGAAAAGATCAGTTGACATTCCAATTCCAAAGAAAGGCAGTGCCAAAGAATGTTCAAACTATCGCACCATTGCACTCATTTCTCATGCTAGTAAAGATATGCTTAAAATCCTACAAGCTAGACTCCAGCAGTATGTGGATCGAGAACTTCCAGTACAGGCAGGATTTCAAAGAGGCAGAGGAACTAGAGATCAAATTGCAAACATACGCTGGATCATGGAGAAAGCTAGAGAGTTCCAGAAAAACATCTACTTTTGCTTCATTGACTATGCTAAAGCCTTTGATTGTGTGGATCATAACAAACTCTGGCAAGTTCTTAAAGAGATGGGAGTACCAAACCATCTTATTTGTCTCTTGAGAAACCTATACAGTATGTGGGCCAAGAAGCAACAGTGAGAACTGGACACGGAACCACTGATTGGTTGAAAATTGGGAAAGGAGTCTGGCAAGGCTGTATACTGTCGCCCTGCTTATTTAACTTGTATGCAGACAACATCACGAGAAAGGCAGGGCTAGATGAATCAAAAGTTGGAATTAAGATTGCCGGAAGAAATATCAACAACCTAAGATATGCAGATGATACCACTCTAATGGCAGAAAGTGAAGAAGAACTAAAGAGCCTCTTGTTGCGGGTGAAGAAGGAGAGTGCAAAACTTAGGTTGAAACTTAACATTAAGAAAACCAAGATCATGGCATCCGGCCCTCTCAATTCCTGGCAAATAGATGGGGAAGAAATGGAGGTAGTGACAGATTTTATTTTCCTGGGCTCCAAGATCACTGCAGATGGGGACTGTAGCCAAGAAATTAAAAGACGCTTGCTCCTCGAGAGGAAAGCCATGACAAATCTAGACAGCACACTAAAAAGCAAAGACATCACCCTGTCAACAAAAGTGCGTATAGTCAAGGCTATTGTCTTCCCAGTTGCAATATATGGCACTGAAAGTTGGACCATAAAAAAGACTGAGCGCCAAAGAATTGAGGCCTTTGAACTATGGTGCTAGAGAAGACTCCTGCGAGTCCCTTGGACTGCAAGGCAATCAAACCGGTCAGTCCTAGAGGAGATCAACCCTGACTGCTCTTTAGAAGGCCAGATCCTGAAGCTAAAACTCAAATACTTTGGCCACCTAATGAGAAGGAAGTACTCACTGGAGAAGAGCCTAATGCTGGGAAAGATTGAGGGCAATAGAAGAAGGGGATGACAGAGAATGAGGTGGCTGGATGGTCACTGAAGCAGTAGGCGTGAGCTTAAATGGACTCCAGAAGATGGTAGAGGACAGGAATGCCTGGAGGAACGTTCATAGAGTTGCAATGGGTCGGACACGACTTCACAGCTAACAACAACAACATGTGCTACCTTGATGTCATGGGTCACAAGTAGCCATGCAGCCGACTCAGATAATCCTTTGATATATGGGAGTGTCACCCAGGTGGCAGTGTTGATCTGTCACCAACTGGTCGTGGTTCTCTGTGTCGGACCTATGACGTGCTCAATGATCAAGTTGTTAACAACTAAAGGGATGTAAGGATGAGCGTTCCCAGATACTAGCCCACCCTTTGATGATGATATATGTATATATATATATATAATGTGTGTGTGTGTGTGTGTGTGTGTGTGTGTGTATAAAATCCTCTGGTTTTTACTCTGATGACATTGACAGGGGACCGATGAAAGCTTAGCAAATAAACAGTTGTTTTTTATATTTATCCTGGAGGCCGATGACTTTTTTGTTTTGGTATTTTACCAAACCTATATCTCTGCTTAATTCCTTGTTTCTCAAACATTGTCTAATTTGATCTTCGTAATTTGTTTGGCCAACATAAATTAATCAGCTCACAGTCAACTGAACATTAATTTCCTTGGAAAAATTTCAAGTACAAGATTATAAGAACAGCAATAGACTTCAGATAAATTAAGGGTATGATCCTATAAGAATTTCGTATACATGGCTGTGCTTTACTTATTCTATCTCCCCAGAGAATAACTATTGGGAATTTCCAGAATGCTTTTAAGTTAAGAATTTAAATTGATTTCATTTAAATAAATGAGAACATGAAGATTTTTAAATCATTCCAATATTATTTTTATCTTAAACTACAACTACCTACCAAACACAACAGTATTCCATTTTTAAAAACAATACCACAAGTCAAGAAAAGATATATTCAATTATCTGATAAAATCATCCTGAGATTCCATGAAATTATATAGTGCTTATTCATATCCATCAGGGTTAGGTAGCTTAGCTGTATAAAAATTGTCAGCCCTTACATATGCCTATCTACAAACAACAGTTGTAAAATTACAATCTGGTCTCAAGCTGCCATGTGGAATGTTAATCAGAGCTTCTACAACAGACAGGACTGTGCAATGAACTGTCAAATCATTGAAGGGCAAGTGTGATTCAGAGCATTTATGGTGTTCTTTTCATGGAATTATTTGCCATTTGTGTGGTGTGGGGGGGGTTGCTGAAGCTTAGGAAAACGTATCCAGAAACAAGAATTTCATCTTGGAATATTTCATCTTGGAGTACATTTGATTCACAGTACCAGAGACCAAGGAAGGGCTTTGGTGTCATCTCCAGTGCATTCTGGAGGAGCTGAGTGTGACTGGGTACCATCAACATCCAAACCAGCAGAGAATATCTTCTAGAATCTTTATGATGATGTTAAACAGCATGGAGAGGCGATATGTGGAGATTGGGTTGCTATTGCAAAAGGGAGTGTTTTACTCTGTACTAGATTATGATGATTAACTATATGGATTTTTATTTTTCTATACCTCTCAACAGTTTGTGATATGTAATATAAAATACTGCAAATAAACAAACAAGCCAGCCAGCCAGTTAGCCTGGCTGCCTGGCTGCCTGCCTATTGGCAATGTGGCAGGAGGGGTACTGAAGTCAGATGTCAATGCTGTTAACATCGGATGTTCTTGCTTGACAACATAGGGAGATGTAGCCTTCCTTTAACTCATATATTACTTTTAGAGTTAGAATTAGTGGATGCTGGGGGGAATAGGCAGAATGTATCTCAAGACTGTTTGTAATAAGAGAAGATACGAATTTGGCTGGTTGTTAAACAGGAGGGAAAGTTTGCATTTTAAACTAATTGGACAATGTGATTTATGATGTTTAATTAAGGGAGGGAATTGTGCTTGATACAATGTGTTCAGGGGAGAATTCAGATCTTGGCTTCCAATATGTAGATGCGAAACCTATGCAACTATATTAAAAGATTCTTTAAGGTAAACAATGCCTTGAAGTTCTTTGAAGTACTGCATTTGTTGGAACCATGACATCAGCTTTAGTTCTTATTTGGATCCTAAGAATAGCTGAAGTTTTTTTAAGCACTGCTTTAACTAAAACAATTATCATTCATATGACTAATAGCATGTCATAGACATAACTTGTAGAGATGGCAGTGAGATAATAATGATGATGAAGATAATGGAAGGAACTTTGGAGGTCATCTAGTCCAACCCCCTGCTCAGACAGGATATCCTATACCAGCTATGCTGACTAAGGAATTCTGGGAGTTGAAGTCCATGAGTCATAAAAGAACCGAGGTTGCCTACCCCTGCCCTATACCATTTCAGACAAATGGCTTTCCAGTCTCTTCTTAAAAACTTCCAGTGTTGGAGCATTCATCACTTCTGGAGGCAAGTTGTTCCACTGTGTTGTGATTCAGGGTCAGCCTGTGGGTTCGGCAGTTGGGTCGGACGACTCAGAGGAGGAGGGGGGTGTTGAAGACCTTGCTGAGGGGGTTGAAGATCTTGCTGATGAGAGCCCTCAGCCAGGCCCCTCCCACTTGGTCACGACGGAGACCCAGCTGTGTGAGCCTGACAGCGTGGATGAAGATGACCCACAGCTGGCCCTGTTCAAGGACGCGCGACGCAGGAGGCAGTCAATCAGGAGTAAACAGAGGAAGGCAATGGGGCACCTCGGAAGGAGGCAGAGAGAAGCCATGCCCTGAACTGTATAAAAGGGGAATGCGTGGGAGGGCTGGTTTGCTGAAGGCAACCGCTTGATTAGTTCCTGTTTCATAGCTCCTGTTTCATGGTTGGTGTCTTGTTTTGCTGTTTTATGTTAATAAATTTGGCAGGCTTAATTCCAGCCTCTTGCCATTTGTAAAGGGGTTGTCCCTGCCTTTTCTGCAGGGCCGGTAGCAGGCTGGTACAGAACACACTGGTTAATTGTTCTGTCAGGAAGTTTCTCCTTAGTTCTAGGTTGCCTATCTCCTTGATTAGTTTCCATCCATTGCTTCCTGTCTTGCCTTCAGGTGTACATTTGGTTTTTCTTGCCTAAATGTAGAACCTTACTTTTTCACCATTGAATTTCATTTTGTTAGATAGCGCCCAGTGTTCAAGTCTATCCAGATCCTCCTGTATCTTAAGCCTATCTTCTGGAGTGTTGGCTATTCCTTCCAGCTTGGTGTTGTTTGCAAATTTGATGAGTTCCCCATCTATCCCTTTGTCCAAATCGTTGATTAAGATGTTGAAGAGCACTGGGCCCAGAACAGAGCCCCGGGGCACCCCACTACACACATCCCTCCATGTAGATGCAGTTCCATTGAGGACCACATGCTGATACAGCCAGTCAGCCAGCTACGGATCCATCTGGTGGTGATGCTGTCTAACCCACATTTTTCTATTTTATCAAGTAGTAGGTTGTGATCTACTTTATCAAATGCCTTACTGAAGTAAATTATATCTACAGCATTCCTCTGGTCCACTAGTTTTGTCACTTGGTCAAAGAATGCAATAAGATTTGTCTGGCATGATCTGTTTTTGACAAACCCATGTTGGCTTTTAGTAATGACTTTGTTTGCCTCTAGGTGTTTGCTGATTCATTGTTTGATTATCTTTTCCAGAATCTTCCCAGGTATTGAGGTCAGGTTGATAGGTCTGTAGTTTCCTGGATCTATTTTTTTCCCCTTTTTTAAATATGGGAACTACATCAGCTCTTTTCCAGTCCTCTGGTAGTTCCCCAGTGCTCCAGGATCTTTGAAAAATATAGTTCAGTGGTTCTGAGATCACATCTGCCAGTTCCTTGAGAATCTTGGGGTGTAATCCATGTGGTCCTGGTGATTTGAACTCATCTAGGGTGGACAGGTGTTCACTTACCATTTTCTTGCCTATCTTAACTTGTGTTTCTAATTTGCCTTTTAAGGTACTCTTTTTGAAAGGTTGGACTGTTTTTTCCCTTTGTGTAAAGACAGATGCAAAAAATGAGTTAAATAGTTCTGCTTTCTCCCTGTTGCTTGTCACCTTCTTGCCAGTTTTCCCCAGTAATGGACCATTCATTTCCTTAACTTTTTTCTTGTTTTTTACATGTTGAAAGAAGCTTTTTTTTGTTATTTTTGACTTTGGTCGCAAGCCTTAGTTCATTTTGAGCCTTAGCTTTCCTCACTTCATCTTTTCAGGCTTGGGCTATTTGCTGATATTCTTCCTTAGTTATGTGCCCCTCTTTCCACTTTTTATACTTGTCCTTTTTTCTTTCATTTTATCAGAGAATCCTTTATGAAGCCATGCTGGTTTCTTTTGAGAGCTGTTATTTTTCTTCTTTGTTGGTATAGTGATGTTACAATCATTTTCATTTTTTAATATTCTGCACAAATAAAAGTATGGCACATATAGTAGTTAAAAGTCAGTTCCACAGGATCTGAAATAGCAATTTTTAGATCTAAAGTGTTAATTATTCATAATATTCTCAAGCAATCCTATTTGTAAGGAGCATACTTAGGGTACATCTTCATAACATAATTGTACAGAAACTGACAACCATAAATAACTTGGTGTTTTTTTTATAGATTCAGCTCATCTGGTCAGCAGAAGTTAGTGTTTGTTGTAAACACACAGAACATTGGTCTAATTGAGTAAACATGATGTTGTGGACATAAATTAAGTGAAGCATCTCTGGAATTAGAACATTGAGAACTATTGCCTAAAGCAATCAAAAACAAAGACTTATTGGTCTTTCGATATTTGACTACCGTTGACAAAAACTGTATTAGTAACACAGTTTCTTATTTATAGTGTATAATCACAATGTGTACTTTGGATAAAGAGTATAATCTGCTTAACATATTAAATTTCTATTTAAAAACATTATTGGGTTTTCAACTTGATTTTTTATGAACATTAATAGATTTATTTACATCTATTGCATTGAGCTCTTTGAATTTAAATCCCATCCATCCCTCAGCATCATTTGTAGTCACAGAATTTGTATTTGCCATATTTCCTCGACAGAGTAGAAATACAGGTATTGAAGGGTAATATTAAATTATTATTGTTGTTGCCTTGGTAAGGAAAAAGCTAAAAAAATTAAATGTTTTTTCCAAATTAGGGTTGGTTTGTGGATCCTGGACTTTTGGATTCCTGGTCTACCTTCTACTTTAATACCATCATTCTGTGACAAATAAAGCCTGTAGCATTCCCTTATATCTAATTATTACAAATGTAGTATCCCTCATACTGTTAGAGGCATAATTGTTGTCATAATATAAATGGCATAATATAAATGGCAGTCTTGAAGAGACAGAAGAATCTCATCCTTCTAATGCAGTGTTTCTCAACCTTGGCATCTTTAAAATATGTGGACTTCAACTCCCAGAATTCCCCAGCCAGTTCTGGAAGTTGAAGTCCATGCATCTTAAAGTTGCCAAGGTTGAAATACATTGACCCAATGAAAAAAAAACAACTATTGAAGAATCAGGAAAAAAGAAAAGAGGTTCACTTCTTATGTAGGCAGTAGTCCATATAAATAAAACGTGGTCAATTTTTAAAATCAAATAATTTTCAGAATAAACAAACTTCTATTTTCTTCAGATACACTTTCTCTCTGAATAGAATTAGTTGAACCTCTTTTCTCCCTGTCAAATTTTGTGAATTTAAAAATGTGTTGTTATTGAGTTAATACATATTTTAAAAATAGCTTGTCATAACTGATTCTTGATGTCAGACATGCCATTCTTTTTTTCCTGCAGATAGAAAAATGCTTTCTTAATAGCTTCAAACTGACATTCCACAATTGAGTAACTATAAGAAATGCTGAAAAACAGTTGTTTTAAATCTCATCATGATTTGAAACCATTGTAATTTGAATGTGTCGCAGCATTGCATACATTTTCTCCTGGAAAATATTTGCCTTGTCTTGAAGTATTATTCCTGCAGATCTTTAATGTTCCAGGCTAGGTCCTTCAGAAAGAGATATTAGGTGTGGTTTTCTGCCACTTTTTGATAGGTATGGAACATCCATTTTGTCTCCTCCTCCAGATAGTCTTTCACTGGTACCATAGTCTCTGTAATCAGCCTTGTCAGACCAGCCAATCTTAAGGTCCAAACAACCAAATATTGTATAGTTCTTATCTTTATATATATATTTTATAATCTAACGTGTTTCCAATTATCAAAACATCATTAAAGGCAGTATTTTATAATAGTTCTTCCATTCAGGGGTCTTATCAGCCAGTCAGATTAAGAGTCCAGAATGTTTAACCACCTAGAAGCTTTCCAGTAAATTTCCCCCCTAGAAGATTAACCAAAAGCCAAGATTTTTCTTTCTCTGCAAAAAATTCTTGAGCTTAGAAATCACAGATCAGTAAGTATTTATAATCCCAGAAGGTCCAGTTTTTTAAAACAAATATAGTTCTCACTCTGTAATAGGTAGCCTAGTGTGTTTTCCTTCCTCTGTTCCCAGCTGTTCTCTATTTGGCAAGAAGCCACTGAGGTTCAAAGGAAGAGTTGTTCTTGCCAATTTCTGTTTCTTTGCAGCTGCTGTTCAATACTCTAATCCTCCACTAGGTGTTAGTAGCCATTCATTTTCCAACTTTTAAAGCAAAAAGTTATTTTTTTGTAGTTTCATCAATACTCTTTCAGATGTAAAGTCTTGACAGTTTTCATGATTTTCAAATTTATCCAGACTCTATTATTATTATAGTATTATTCATTTCAATATTTTTCTGTCCCCCATAAAAATTAAGTCACCACTGCCATCTATGAAAGGGTGGGGATGTGGTCCCCTCCCTTCTCACTTTTGGAGGATTTTTTGCTTCTTGGGATCTTTTCCAGGAAATCAGTTACAAAATAAAAGAGAGAAGATCGATATTCTTACCCAGTTCCAAGCACACTGTTCACAGTTGTTCTGATTAGTGCCTTTGGACTTTGACTGCTGGTAGCTTGGGCTAGTCATTGGTGTGCAGCTAGCCTTTCTCCTGTTGGGTTGGTGGTCTTCCCCTGGATCAAATGAATCAACCGCAATTATTCCATGATCCACAGGGGGCCCTCCTTCTTTGTTGCCTCTCCGGGGTGTCTTAAACCCATTTAGAGTCCCCTGGTAGGGTGAAACCAGCCATGGGGCCGGAGCTCCACAATCCCTTGGCACTACTGCGTAAAACCGGAAGTGACATTTATGACATTTATGAGAACATTAACACATCTTTAACTTAAACCTACAATTAAAAAACTCTCAGAAAATGACAAAGAATGAACAAACAAACCAGATAATAGAATACAAACCAGAGGACAGGGACCCAAAGAGGAAAGCTACAAATGAAGAGAACCACAGTTTAATACAAACAAAAGAAAACTTGCAAGATTTTCCAACAACAATGGAAATGGGAAAGATATCTTATTTTTTGAAACTTCAAAATAAACTTGAAGATAGGAAAGAAGACCTAACAAAATGGATTATAGAACAGCCAGTAGAATTGTTAGAGTTTGGGAGCCAAAAAGTGTACATTCTATGTAATTTGACTTGTCTATTCAACAACATTCACAAAGGTACAGGATGAATCCCCTGGCAAGCTGAATACACTGATTTGGAAAACTACTTCACAAAAGAAGAATGGTAGAATTAGATTCAAGAGATTTGACTCGACTTATCAGATGGAATACTATATGATTAAACACTTGTTTGAATATGGTTAAAAGAACAGATAAATCATGGATATTAAGGGGCCCTACAGTAAGAGGGATAAGATATATAAGTAGTATTATTTATAATATATGAAATGTAAAAATATTGGGATGGTTTATGTAAATGTAAAGTTTGGATATTTAAAGGTAATTAACATTGAGAAGGGACGCAGTGGCTCAGTGGGTTAGGACGCTGAGCTTGTCAATCAGAAGATCGGCAGTTTGGCGGGTCGAATCCCAAGTGCCGCATAGCAGAGTAAGCACCTGTTACTCGTCCCAGCTTCTGCCAACCTAGCAGTTCAAAAGCACATAAAAATGCAAGTAGAAAAATAGGGACCACTACGGTGGGAAGGTAAAAGCATTCCGTGTGCCTTTGGCATCTAGTCATTCCGGCCACATGACTATGGAGACGTCCTCAGTCAAGCGCTGGCTCTTCGGCTTTGAAACGGAGATGAGCACCGGCCCCTAGAGTTGGAAACGACTAGCACGCATGTGTGGGGGAACCTTTACCTTAACATTGAGAAAACTACTGTACTGCTGATAAGAATGGTTTGAATATAGAGGGGAAACTAAGCTTAAATAAGAATCTTGAAAACAGGATATATAGTAACTTAATGACTTTTATGAATATAATTGAAATATAAGCAGATCAGAAAAGATGTTATATGGTAATGTCACTGTTATTTGTACAAACACAAGGAAAATATTTATATTCAATCTTGTGTATATTGAAAGTATTAAGAAGAACTATATTTGCTTAATGTTGATAAAAGGAGAAGATCAAAGAAATATATCATTAATTAACAGATTGATTATGAAATTATAGAAATTAATTATTATTGATTGTTTTTAAACATATGAATCTAGACAACATGCTGTTTACTGAGCACTAAAGATTGTTATTGTTAAAAATCAATACAATGTTGTTTTTTTAAAAAAGAAATACTGAAAAACAGGAAGACTGTAATTTTATAAACAAATGCACACATTTATTAAGTATTCAAATAGCAAATTCTAAGAATCACATGCAGAATATAACTCTGATAATTGAGCACATCTGTTCCCTCTCCCCTACCCATGAAGAGTGATAAGGATGTGCAGAGTACCTCTTGAGCTAACAAGAGCTTGAACAGAAAAAGAGGATACTGAGAGTAGGCAAGTTTACACAGCAACCACACAGATATACTGAGGTGTGTAAAAAGGTTTACTTGTGGAATAATACAATAGCACAGTCCAAGAAAAAATCAGTCCAGGTCATACATGAGTAAAGAGATGATAGCAAATAACAATAGTCCAAGGATTATCCAATAAAGAGTCTTCTTGCCAGTCCATAAGTCAAAACACAGTTCTTCAGGTTTAGCAAACAGTAGCAAACCCACAAACCACAATAATCAGCAAGTAACAGCAAACGTAACAGAGAGAATAACAGAGAGAAAGAAGCTATGTCTCTAGCTCCCTCTTATGGCTGTTGGAAAAACAGCGTTGGCCAATCATCACACATTTAAAGTGATACAATACAGTTTCTATTACAACAATACAATCATAGTTTATATATATTGCCAACCTAACCAGTTAGGCCATAGTCATCTACCTAACAAAGAGGCTGTTGAGAGTGAAGTAAGGGACTTCACACGTGATGAGATTGCTACTTCTGCACTTCCATTCTCACCCACAACAATTACCAGTTTCTAGAGCAATGAAGTTTCAGAAAACAATTTGTCTAAATAAGCACTCAAAGCTCCTTGATTATCAGTGAAAAGACCCAGCAGTTTGCTGTTCACAGAAAGCCAGTTAGAAAGGAAATATAGGTCTGCTGCAGAGCTTTGGGATAAATTAGTTTCCAAATATTTGTAACCCCATTTCTTTCTTCTTCAATAAATCTTCAATAAATCTTGCTAAAAATTGTGCCTGGAAAAGAAGTACCTTTGGTTTGGGGCAAATGCCAAAGAGAGTGATTGAAATCCTGACTGATTCCTGTCACTTCCCTGCTATCAGCAGTACCAGGTACCTTCCCAACATCTAGTTGAATATTGATCAACAGGATGAAAGTGAGAAGAGCATTTGGGGATATGTCACCCTTAAAAAGAATTGCTGAGGGTTCAGAGTTGTCCAAGCTTTCATAGCAACTTCCAGTCATACAAATAAAACACTTATCATTGGTGGCCTTTGATTTAATACAATTACACTAACAGCTGAAACCATTTATAACAATTTATAACTCAGTTACAACCATTTGTTAACCTGATATTCTTCATTTTTTCTTGATTCTTAACACACCAAGTATATTTTAATGCATTAAAAGTTTTTATTGATAAAATATACAATATATTTTAAATACCAATTTTAAACATAACATGTTTTCAAAGTCACAGGTGGCTGATTCTTTTTTCCATTAAAATGTTCAGGCATGAAGTTGCCAAAGCAGGGATCTGCCCTAGGCTTCCATTTGTTTGTTTAGTTATGTGACATAACTTCAGCTTGCTTTAAGATTTTACCTACTTGTAAATCATGCTATCAACAAATATGCTGCATTTTCCATCTAATTTATTTTTAGTTTTTTCCCTTCCCTTTTAGTAAACCTAAAACCGATTACAGTTCTTAACAAATGGGAAATGTGTGATATTCAATAGTATCATGGAAAATTGTTGATATAAATGGCATTTCACTAAATTTGTTTCAGAGTTTGTCATTTTTACTCTGATGCACAGAAATACCATAAGGAGCATTGATAGAAAGCATTGACAGGAGCACCATTCATTTTTGGAATAATTGCTGTAACTAATTCCATAGCTTCAGTATTGGTTAATTGAACCAAAATATGAAATGGAAACATTAGCCCAAACTAGAACACTCTCACATTGATGAAAGTCTATTCTCCTTTAAAGAAGTAGATTGTACTGTATGGTGAAAAGTAACTACATAAATTACTAATTTATAACTCATTTTATAATGAGTTAGTCTTGATTTAAGATACGCTTTGCATATAGCCTGTTCTGAAAGATTTCTTTCACTCCTTAACTTATTAAATATTTTTATATTCCATGAAGCAGAATAGAAAATCCTGTTCTTATTGTCCTTACCACCTGTTCAAAAATGTACCAGAAAAATCATAAGTTAAAGAGTTAAAACATAGTATTGAACAACTCTGGTAGAAAATTCTTTAAATGTTTAATATTAGAGCTGTATAACAGCTGGTGAAATATTTAGTACTGAAATATATTTAATATTTAGATATTCTCAGCAACTGGCTAAGCTGAGAGCAGCAACTCAAAACCATTTATGAGCAGCAGAGGGCTGCATACATGCCACTGCCTACAACACACTTTGTGTGGGATGCTTGCCAAACAAATGATCTACTACAAGAATCCATGTGCCTACTAGTTATGTTGAGAATCCTAGTGTGGATCATAACAAACTGTGGCAAGTTCTTAAAGAGATGGGAGTACCAGAACATCTTATTTGTCTCTTGAGAAACCTATATGCGGGCCAAGAAGCAACAGTGAGAACTGGACACGGAACCACTGATTGGTTCCAAATTGGGAAAGGAGTCCGGCAAGGCTGTATACTGTCGCCTTGCCTATTTAACTTATATGCAGAACACATCATGAGAAAGGCAGGGCTAGATGAATCAAAAGTTGGAATTAAGATTGCCGGAAGAAATATCAACAACCTAAGATATGCAGATGATACCACTCTAATGGCAGAAAGTGAAGAGGAACTGAAGAGTCTCTTGTTGCGAGTGAAGATGGAGAGTGCAAAAGTTGGGTTGAAACTAAACATTAAGAAAACCAAGATCATGGCATCCGGCCCTCTCAATTCCTGGCAAATAGATGGGGAAGAAATGGAGGTAGTGACAGATTTTATTTTCCTGGGCTCCAAGATCACTGCAGATGGGGACTGTAGTCAAGAAATTAAAAGACGCTTGCTCCTCGGGAGGAAAGCCATGGCAAATCTAGACAGCACACTAAAAAGCAGAGACATCACCCTGTCAACAAAAGTGCGTATAGTCAAGGCTATGGTCTTCCCAGTTGCAATGTATGGCAGTGAAAGTTGGACCATAAGAAAGGCTGAGCGCAAAAGAATTGAGGCCTTTGAACTCTGGTGCTGGAGAAGACTCCTGCGAGTCCCTTGGACTGCAAGGCGATCAAACCGGTCAGTCCTAGAGGAGATCAACCCTGACTGCTCTTTAGAAGGCCAGATCCTGAAGCTAAAACTCAAATACTTTGGCCACCTAATGAGGAGGAAGGACTCACTGGAGAAGAGCCTAATGCTGGGAAAGATTGAGGGCAATAGAAGAAGGGGACGACAGAGAATGAGGTGGCTGGATGGAGTCACTGAAGCAGTAGGCGTGAGTTTAAATGGACTCCAGAAGATGGTAGAGGACAGGAAAGCCTGGAGGAACATTGTCCATAGGGTCGCGATGGGTCGGACACGACTTCGCAACTAACAACAACAATTCATTGATCTATAAGCATGATGGGTAGAGTCATAAACTTGGGTATGTTAAAAAGAAAGCAGTATAAATTAAATCTTCAGCATTTTCAAAGATAAGTATTTATCTAAATATGAAAATCTACCTGTAGTTTATCCAGGGTGGATTGTAATATACACAGACTTTAGTGTGCGAGCTGTTAACTTTATGGCATCCCATTTTGTAGCTTATAGCAAACATAATTGTCACTGAAAATGCCAATATATTTCTTGCCTGTTAGAACATGGGGATGATTTTTCTGGATGCATTGGAAAAGTGTGGGTGAGTTTCCAGGTTTTTATTTTTATTGTTCTGAGCTGCCCAGAATTGTGTTTTAAAATGGGAGTCATCTAAGTCTTTCAAGCAAGCAAACAAATTGTATCCCTCTTAAGACAGCAGAAAATAATGAGTTGTGTGGCTGTGAGAATTGGTTTTTCTGATCCTGTCCCATTCGTGTCAGAAGCCTTTTTGAAGCCAGTTCTGGGTTGAAAAGATTAGCCAGTGCCATCACTGTTGCCCGGGGGACACCTGTGGGGGGCTCCATTCATGTCCCCGTCAAGGAGCTGGAACGAATGATAGGAGCTCACCCTGCCATTGAGCAACACTTGAGTCTCAAACAAGCACTTGCTAACCTCCAACCCAGCATCTAAATTATGTGAGCCATTCCACTCCTGGTTTTTCTGATTGTTTTACTGTGTCTCATATCAAATGCTGTGGTTATTTAGGGAAGAATAAAGGTTATTTTACCATTATCCTCTTTAGTTATCTGAAGGTGATCCACTGAGAAAATTATTGTTAAATTAGTAGATTGTTTTTAATGCCGACTGATTGTTTTACCATTTTGTGTGAAAAATAAAGGCTCTTTTAATATTACATTTTGTAGAGTACAAAAATCCTCACATGTTCACTAACGTAATTTAAATGCTGTGATGCATATATACATATTTCTTAGAAACTGATGAAGTGATGGATTTCAGGTTTGGTAGAAAATCAAAGGCAAGCAATTATTTTAAGTCAGCACATTTCAGGCCCTGGCAGCTATTTGGATGCTGCTCAGCTTTACCAAATACAAAATGCTGTCATGAGCAGCAAAGCCTTAGAGGAAACATGACACAAAATCCTTCTCTGGGGAGGAAGGACAAGGCTTAATATGAATAATGGCACCTATACATGGTCAATTTTCAAATATTGATTGATGTGGAAATTGCAAAATGTTTGGGTTTTTAATGACATTCAAAAAGCTACTTAACTCGTGATCAAATAACATAACAATAGTTACCACTGACACTAATGGGATTCTTTTCTATACAAATAAAAACTAAAAAAATGTTTACTTCATTCCTGAACAGTTACATCAAAACAGTCAGTTAAGCAGAAGTTTTTCTGTTCTTCCATAAGTATATTACACTATATTTTATTTTGTATATCACATTTCCTGCAGGGAGGATATTTAAAATTGAAACCAGACTAATTTTCAAGGATAAGTTATAGGGTTTCTACCTTTAATATTAATTGTGTTTCAAATGAAGAATGAAATACATGTTTTTTTCTTATATCTTGTATTTTTTATATCAGTTGCTGGAATAGTGTTTGTATTATGTAGGTGCATCATTAGATTAACAAGTTTAGTCAGATTATACTATTATATTGAATTCAGGGTTACTTTCTCCTTTAAAATAGCAATGAAAAGTACATTGTATGTTTATATTCTTCATAAAGAGAGGCAGTTTCCTCCTTTATATCATGTTGTACAAATGCAGAGGTAAGCTGACTTATTTCTTCTGAATGACTGGATCTAAAAATAAATTAACTGTAGAAATCATGGATGTTTCTCCAGTACATTGAAGAACTACCTGATAGAATTGGTGCTGGGAAACAAAAAAGAAGAAAGAAAAAGAAAGAAAGAAAGAAAGAAAGAAAGAAAGAAAGAAAGAAAGAAAGAAAGAAAGAAAGAAAGAAAGAAAGAAAGAAAAGAAAAGATAATAACCTATATATGTGGTAGACACTGTTGCCTAAAAGGTAATTTGAAAGGCAGATTGGTTTTTACTCCACATCTTCAATTTTCCTAAAGGCAGATTTTGGATAGAAACATGGCCAGGAAATATATGCTTAGCATTCAATCTGAGTTGGTTTATTCCAACATAAGCCCAAAAGCTTGGAAGACTAAACCTTTAGTCCCTATGACCAACTCAGATTGGATCCTGCAACATTATCCTGGGACATGTATATTTGCCTCCATTTGCAATATATGCTTGGTTTGGAATGAGTTTAAATCTTCAGGACCAAATGAATTGCATCCCTAGATACTGATGTAACTTGCTGATGATCTGGTAAAATTACCTTTGACAATACCTGGAGAATAGGTGAAGTGCTGGAGAAATACAAAAGTCCCTGTTTTAAAATGGTCAAAAAGGTAACAACTCAGTGTGATATTGATATCAGGCAAGAGTTTAGAGAATATCATAAAGTGATGTATCTGTAAGCGTATCAAAAACAATGTAACTATAAGAAGTCAACATGCATTTGTGAAGAACAATTCTTGCTTAAATAATATAATCTCATTTTTAATTGGAAACTTCCTTAGAAGATTATGGGCCTGATGAAATGTAATCTATCACAATTTCAGGAGTGTATTTGACAAAGTACCTTATGTATACAATGGATAGTTCAATTATTTATGTGGAAAATAATCATATTTAAAATGCACTTTAATCATTCTTAATCAGATAGAAATGGGGTGCTACAAAGTTTAATGTCAACATTTTTAGTAATAAGTTGGATGAAGAGTTGGAAGAAATGGTTATCAAAATGCTGATAGCACAAAATAGGTGGGATATTGCAAAAAACACAAAAAATATTTAGTAATGAAACCATAGGTAAATTTAACAAAAACAAATGCAAAGAAGTATAAATAAAATGTGTAGATATAGAATGGCTGGTTCCTGGCTTGATTACTTGTGAAAAATGTTATGTTAGAGTAGTTAATTGAAAACTAAATATAAGTCATTTGATGTGATTGTAAAATACAAATGCAAGTGTATCAGAAAACCCATACTGTAGCTCCTAAATAAATCAAAGGAAGTTCAGTAGTATTTCTATCTCACTCTGCACTGTTCAAGGCCAAAATACCAATTTTAGTATTTTGTTCATTTTTAGGTACAGCACTTTAAAAAGATATTGGGAAAGGTTTGGAAAAGGCATAAAGATAATAAAGGGATTAGATATGTAGTCCTGTGAATAGAGACTGAAAGTGCTGGCTATATTTAGCCTTCAGAAATGTTGGAGGAAAGGAACTAAGTAGGATAACATTCTTCAAAGATCTGAAAGCATATCACACAGAAGGTCAAGGCCTCTTTTTCAGAATACAAAATGATAGATTTAAGTTACAGGATGGATTTCAACTGACTGTTACCAAAAAAATCCTCACCTAAAGCCGTTTGACAGCTTATACTCAAAGTAGCCTAATAGTTATCTTAGAAAATTGTCCTGCATCTTCTATAACAAGCCAATTTCTTTGTATTATGCCAAATTTTTGGATTCACATTGTTGATATTCATATATTGGCCTTCTGGAGAAGACGGAGTCGAAATGTTGCTTGATGTTTATGAAAATGAAGCACCTGTTTTGATAAACATTGGGCCCTTTTTTCTACAGAAATTCCACTGAGATATAATTTCCAAACCAATTCTATGAACAAATGCAAGACATTAAGAACAAACTATAATTTAAAAGATTGTTGGAAATGCGTGAATCTATCTATTTTGTTCTTTGGAGAAGGGGTGAATCTTGGAGTCTTGATCTTTGGAGAAAAATCAAAATTAAATACAAAAATATATATGTTAATCTAAAGTAGCCCTAGGTTAGACATTGTATATTAATTACCTTCTCTGCCACCCCCAAAATCAAAGCTCATTTTATAAATCTCCCATGCAGATCAAAACAATGTTTTGCATATCAATTTTGAACCATGTCTGCCCAGAGCACAAGATAATCCTCTTATCAGTTCTGCTGAGAAACTTGATTTTGTACTGTAGGTCTTTGATGAAATGAAATCAAGTTTAAGGTTATTTGAAAGTCAGACAAGAGTTTAAAAAGAAGAGATAGAAAAAAGTAATTCTGTGCATGGAAGTAATGCTATAACCTCTCAGGTGATAATGGTCTTGAGGGATATGGGCAGGTAGAGATTGCCTGAGGAATGGCTTAGATTGAAATGGAGCAGCCAATGTTCGTATCAGCACACTTGATCATTTATCTAAACTGTATTGACTTTTCTTTCTCTTCTTTTGCTTGAAAGGGAAAAAAACTACAAATACACTAAGTGAACTATTTTGCATCCAAACGAAAGAAAAATTTCATTAGGAAATGTCTACTCAGCATGAGGAAATATTTAATCATAACAATTTCAGTGTATTCCAGAATATCATCACCACTGGTCCAAATTAAACAAAGCAAATAAAAAATTCTTCAGGATAACAAAAATTATTATGATGGCTGCTCCATTCTTGAGCAGTTGAATTTTCCAGGTGATCTTCAAGGGCAGTCCCATGTAGAGGGCATTGTAGTAATCCAAACATCTTCCCCTAATGGATTGGTGATTATAAAAAAATAATTTATTACATGAACCTTCCTACTAAAAAGGAAATATCTGGTCCCATTCGAAAGCACTCAAATGCAAGTAGATTAATAGGCACCACTTTGGTAGGAAGGTAGCAGAAATCTGTGTGTCTTTGGCATATAGCCATGCTGGCCACATGACCACAGAAATTGTCTTCGGACAACAGTGGCTCCCTCAGCCAAGAAATGGAGATGAGCACTGTGACCTAGAGTTGGATACAACTGACAGGAAAATCTTTACCTTTTTACTGTCACTAGAAGATGCCATTTGCAGAATGAAACAAAGAAGTAGCTGCCTCAATCAGTAGTTTATTCATAGTTTAGGCAGAATTTATTTATGTAATTTTTCTTTGTTGCCATATTTTTCTGTGAAATTCTGATGTGAAATTCTGCTCTCATGCTGGTAATGTGTGATTATCAAAGAATGTTCTGGCACACGATTACAAGCATGGCACTGGCAACACCTCATCATTTAGCTGCTGGAGTTTAAAACTATATAATTACTTGCTGAAAATTGTTTGGAATACTTACTGAACATTATTATATGTGTTCTGAAGCTTCAGAGCTCTTTATTGATCAAAAGTTTAAAATGTCACACGAGGAACTGAAGTTTACACTGAACAACTGCTCAAATATAAAAAATTAACAAAATTCTTCTAATGAAGCAAGATAACTTTTTTGTAAGTAAGTATTACATTGGATTTTATTATAGATACATCATTTTGCCCACCTCTTCTACAAAAAAAGCTTATTGTGGTCACCTGAATTTTAATATAGTATGGAAAGCTACAATTAGAAATAAGAATCAAGAATTAATCCCTGCAATAAGATTGCTAGGTGATGAGGACTACACAATAACATTTTAGGAAGAGAGAATAGGAGATACAGTGTATGCCCATGGTTTCTATATCTTCATTCTGGAGTTGGGTGGCCAGATCATATAACACAGTGTTACACAGTGGTTCTTCTTTCTCTGGGGCCAAGTCCAGTCTGGGATTGAGAGATTAAGGTCCCTGTTTTGTGGGTTGTCTTGGGATTTTATTGACTCCCACTCTTAATTAACATCTCCATGCACTGCTGTAGGTCATCTGTCATCACAGACTACAGTATCTCAGTACACTGATAATATCCAGTTATATGTAGCTGCCCTGGGCCAATCAAGTCATGCCATCATGGTTCTTTGCTAGTGCCTGGAGGCTTTGAGGTTTTGGCTGGAGGAGAACAAGCTTTGGCTCAACCCTTGAAAAACTGATCAGCAGTGGGATTTAAAATCCCCCCAGTTCTTGACATTTTTGATCTTTAACTGTGTATGGGAGGCACACTTTCCCAGTGAAAATTGAAACATAATTTGGGGATTCTCCTAGATTTAGGACTTACATTCAAGAGCATGTAGCATCCAGGTTAGGAGAACCTTACATCATGAACTCATTATATCCATTCATGGACTGGGATGCCTTGTTACAAGATTATCTTAATCACTCCTTAAGGATTACTTTAATGCTTTGTGATTAAAGGAGCTGCCCTTGAAGACCATCTGGAAGCTGCATCTGGTTTATAATGCAGTGGTATGCACACATTTTAACATTTCTTGTTATCACCACAGAACACCATTGTTCTGCAAGCTACATTGTCTCCCAGTGATTCAGGATGCTGGTAATCACATATAATGCCCCTTTTGGCATTTGGGGAAAACACTTCATAGTTTTTGTTTACCCCTACAAATCTGGTAGGAAGAAAATGCTCTGTGTTCCCTTGTGTTAAACAATATCATCTTTTTGGAGCCCAAAAATGTGTCTTCCATGTGGCAGCATCTGCCCTATGGAGTAGCATCTGTCCACAGATCCATATGGCCTTGGCCATTAGAGATCAGGCTGCTCTTTAAGCATATGGGACAAATGGTTAGGCAATTTCTGTTTGTTAATGTTTTCCTTTATGAATTGAATTGTGTTTGTGGTTTGAGCATTATGGTGTTGTTAAAATGTTTTAAACTACTATTACGTTTGTGAGATTGGCCTCACAAAACAAACAACCCTCATTGTTTCAAAGGATATCCACTGTAAGGGAAGGAATATCAACAGAACAGCCTTCTGATCGCAAATTTTCAAAGTTGTATCTTTTTACATATTTTAAGTCTTTTTTAAAGTCTTGACCAGTTTAATATGAAATATCAGTGAATACATCTGTATAGAAAATCTATTTCAGAATAAATAGAAAATTATAGGCACAAGTTATAGATTTCATTAATAATATCACCTGTATGGGAGAAGCAGAAATTTATAAAGAATAGTTATTGTATTACAGTGGAGTCCTTGATGCTCTTTGAACTTTGTTGTTTGCAGATGTTTCATTATCCAATGAGGTAACATAATCAGTGCTCCCTGTGTGGTATTTGCTGTTTATATATAGTAGTTTGCCCTGCCAATATTGAAATTTTGTGGTATGTTATAGTAAAACACACACACACACACACACACACACACACCATAAAAGAAATTCCAGTGTTTGTCACCTCAGCTACCTGTGGATGGTACGTACCATGCAGGGTCTTGTGTTGCTATGGTATTTCCTCTGGTTAATCTTCCTCCCATATCTGCTGCTATCTCAGGCATTCACTAAGCATTTCATCTTTGGGTGCCATCTTACTTGTGTGCTCTTGGATGCTCTGGGTTTCATCCAGGACAGTAGTTTTGACACATGACTCCAGTCTTCCTCTTTCCAGGTAATGTACAATGCCTGGATGTTGGATTTGGGGTGGAAACCTACATACATTGTGAGGAGCTTCTTCACATCAGCAGCTTCCATATTCACTGTTTTGCCAGCTTACTATACTTGTGGGGTAACTGATGACTGGCGGGGCATACATGTTGATAGCATGGATCTTGATCTTCCCATTGAGCTTCTATTCAGGACATGTATGATCCTTTGGTGGTATTTGGATATTGCTGTCTTTTTTACCTCCTTTTTGTGGTTCTCTGTGGGATACCAAGATTCATGTAACTGGTCTACATGTCTGCTATGTGGCCCTCTGGTAGTTTCCACTCCATCAGTCTTAACTACTTTCCCTGGCTTGACTACCATTCAGCCATACTTCTCTAGTATGTATGGCATCCCAATGTCCTCAATGTAGATCTGTATTTTGGATTAGCAAGTCAATGTCTTGTTCCCTCTTAGCACACAGCTTGTTGTTATCCATGTAGAGGAGGTGGCTAATGGTAGTTCCACTCTTTAACTTTTACCCATATCCAATAGTTGTGAATATCTGGCTTGGGAATCTATTATATAGAATGCCAAAGATTAAAAAAAATATTGGGAAACAAAATGTTTCAAGTTGTACTGTATGCTAAGACTGAACAAGATATTAAACTGCTGATTCAAGATACAGACCTAATTCAGTGATATGATTTAAACCAAGCTTATTAACTACTGTATGAAGGAGTCCAGTAAAGCTGGAGAGGAGGCAATTAGAACAGTCTGGTATTTGTTAGGTGTCCTGCATATTTGATAAGATACATCTTTGTTCACAAAGATATCCATCAAAAATTCTAATCTGAAAGATTCTGTTGATAGTTTTTTGTTTGTTTTTTTAACAATAGAATAACCTTTATTGTCATTTTTCTACTGTGGGCACAATAGCACACATCAAAAATGAAATTTAGTTGCCCGCTCTCAAAGTGAAACACACACGACACACACCTGAAACATACTATATACAGTGCTTTTTTTGTAAAAGAAAAAGGTGCCGGAACTCACACATGTCATACAACCCACCTTGCCTATCCTACAAGGTTCCATCCAAAAAAGGTGCCAGAACTTCGTTCTGAGCGTTCTATGAGAAAAAAAGCCCTGACTATATACAACATATGTATAGACCCACACCCCTATATATACATAACAAATAAATATTAAATACTGTCCATTTTGAATATATAATGGAAGGAGGAAACCTTAGAGTTCACAAGTTTAATGCTGTATGGAATGAAACTATGGCTGAAATCTGGATGTTCTGCTACAGATACCACAAAGCCTTCTCCCAGACAGTAACAAGGAAAACAGGTCTCAAAGAGGATGAGTATTGTCCCAGATAATCTTACAGACCCTGTTTGAACAACGCTTCTGTGCTATGTCCTGGATGGGAGAGAGGGAACTGCCAATGATCTTTTTGGCCATCCTCACCACTCTCTGCACCGCCTTCCTGTCTGAAGCAGTGATGCTTCCAAACCAGACTGTGATGCTGTATGACAGGATGCTCTCGATCGTCCCCCTTAGAAAGTGGTAAGGATAGGAGAAGGAAGATGTGCTTTTCTTATGTGATGCAGAAAATGCAGGTGCTGTTGTGCCCACTTTACCAGTTTCTCATTGTTGAGCGACCAAGCCAGCCTACTCATTAACTGCACACAGGAATTTGATGCTGGTAACCATCTCCACAGATGAATCATTAATGCACAGAGAAGTGTGGCTGTGCCTGCCTTTTCTGAATTTGACAATGATCTCTTTGGTTTTTTCGGTATTTAAAACTAGGCTGTTTTCCTTACACCAGTTCTCTAACCCCTCAACCTCCTTGTGGAAAGCTACCACAATGTCATCATGAATAAGGCCCACTACTGTTGTATCATCTGTGAACTTCACAATATGGTTGGTGGCAAACCTAGCACAACAGTCATGAGAACAGGGTGAACAGCAGCAGACTTAGGATGCAGCTGTGAGGAGAACATGTGCTCAAGAAAATGGTATTAGAGGTATTTCTTCCAGCTCGTACATATTGGGACCTGTTGGTAAGAAAATCAAGAATCCAGTTGCACAAAGGAGTGTTTAAGCCTAAAAGGTCCAGTTTGTCTACTAGATGCTTGAGAATGATTCTGTTAAAAGCCGAACTGAAGTCGACAAACAACAAACGCACATGAGTATTTCTTTTCTCTAAGTGCTTCAAGCTCAGATGGAGAACGGAAGAAATAGCATCCTCCATAGAGCGATTTGGTCGGTAGGCAAACTGAAGCGGGTCAAATGCTGGTGGGAGGCTAGATACAATAAAGTCCTTTATCAGCTTCTCAAAGTATTTCATATTGGTGGATGTCAATGCAACCGGACGGTAATCATTGAGGCCTGTAATTGTAGACTTTTTTGGCACTGGGAAAACACGATGGGACCACTGCCTACTGCAATGAGAGATTGAAAATATCTGTGAGAACACAAGCCAGCTTAACTGCACATTCTCTAAGGACATGTCCAGGGATGTTATCTGGGCCTGCTGCTTTCCAAATGTTAACTTTCTGCAGTATTTTCCGGACAGAGGTGACATCAAAGCTTAGCACTTGCTCATCAGGATGGGACACAGCTTTCCTAGCAGAAGTGCTATTTGATTCCTCAAATCTACCAAAAAATGTATTCAGTTTGTGTCATCCTTGCAACTCGATGGAGTCACCTTGTAATCAGTAATGACCTGGATTCACCTGGTGTTTTTTGGGTCCTGAAAAAAGTTCTGAATTTTCTGGCAATGGGCTTGCTTTGCACCTTTTATGGCACTTTTCAGATTTACTTTGGCTGTTCTAAGTGCCAGCATGTCACCAGATTTAAATGCCACATTCCGTGCTTTCAGCATCTTGTGGACCTCCTAAGTCAGCCAAGGTTTTTCATTCACCCTCACAACAATGCTTTTCAGGACACAGACATCTTCTATGCACTTTTGAATATATGCAGACACCATGGTGGCATACTCCTCAACATTTTTTATGTTGGTTATCAGTAGCTGCTTCCTTAAACATGCCCCAATCCGTGCACTCAAAGCAGTCTTGTAATGCTTCTATAGCTCCCTCTGTCCAAACCCTCACCTGCTTTACTGTAGGTTTCACTCTGACTAATAAAGGTTTATATGCTGGAATAAGCAGCACTGAGAGATGGTCAGAGGAGCCCAAGTGAGGGCAAGGGATAGCTCTGAAAGCCTTCTTGATGTTGGAATAAGCAAGATCCAGTGTATTGTCCCCTCTGGTTGCAAAGTCAACATATTGATGGAAATGTGGCAGGGTAGCTTTCAAATCCACTTAGTTAAAGTCTCCCACTGCAATAAATGCACTCTCTGGGTGAGTAGTTTGTAAGTCACTGATGGTATGGCAGAGAACCTTCAGGGCCTTCAGGGGGGATATACACAGCTGTGATGATGGTAATAGAGAATTCTCTAGGCAGATAGAAGGGTCTGCATTTGATGGTCAGAAGTTCCAAATCTGGGGAGCACAGACTTGAAAACACCTTGGCATTATTTCACCATCTGTCATTTATATAAAAAAACAGACACCCCCTCCCCGGGATTTGCCACTAAGAGTAAAATTCTGATTCAGCCAAAATGTTGAAAATCCCATCAAGCTAACAGCACTGTCTGTGACAGAGGGCTTTAACCAAGTTTCTGTTGCAATGATGACACAGCAATTGCTCACTTCCCGGTTTGTTGTTAAATCCAGCCTCAAGTAATCCATTTTTGGTTTAAGGAGCGAGCATTTGCAAACAAAATAGATGGAAGAGACACTCTGTATGGTCTAGCTTTTAGCCTAGATGTTAGGCCTTCACATTTGCCACGTTTCCTCTTACGATCACACTTCCTCCTTTTCTTCTGAAGATGATCAGCAATGGCTGCTCCTCCACTCTGACCCTGCAGCCCAAAACACTGCCTTCACTGCTAAAAACACTGAGTATGCTGCTGTTTCCACCTCCAGCAATTTCCTTTCTTCCTCCCCACTCTTCCAAACATTGCAGCTGATTTCTCACTCTCTGTGTCAGCCGCTGGCATCTCCATCGTTGACTTTATCCTGCATAGTAATCCGAGGCCATGCAGACTCTCCCAAACAGTTTTCTCCACTGTTCCTTTCATGCTGAATTTCTTCATCTCCAAAATGGACTGACATTCATATGAAAGTTTAGCAGCCCAACTCTACTTAGTTGTCCCACTTTCTGAAAAGTGCATCAGTTCGGATCATTCTTTTCCCTCCCTAACCCCCACACTTTTGAGAGCTGAAGCAGCCCAGCCAAGCAAGGTGCCGTCATCTTAAAAAGCTAATAAGATAAAAGCTAATAAAATAGGAAAAATCTTAAGATATACAATGTTCCCTGTTGTGTAGCCGGTTCTTTGTAGGCAGTGAGCAAGACGGAAGGTTCCAAACAGTAACATGCTTTATTGAAGTCAAACAGAACAGAGCTGAAACAGTGGCTGCTGCACAGCTATTTATACGGTTGGCCACTAGGCAGTGACCAATAGATTCAAAGGAGGCCATTCCCACCTCAAATCTACCAATGATAGCCCTGGAGACAACAAGTCTGGCTTAGTCAGTAGCCGTTACCTATACACACCATTTACCAACCATTAATGCAGCATTTAAACAGACACATGAATCAGTACAAGCAAAACCTCCATACATTACATTCCCCATGTTCTTACTTCAGAAATTACTGTACTTGGGTTTCTCCCTTTATTACTATGCAGCCTTCATCTCTTCATTTCCTTTTCTCAAACATTTAAGTTTTAGCAATAGCAACATCTGACACACAAGCCAAAACATGTCTGCTTTACAAGATACAGAGCAGCTCATCAGCAAAACCACATGACTTGCTGAACCTTTCCAAATACATTGAAGAGGAATAACAGATTATGGCAATTAAGACAGTCTCTCAAGCACTTCAAACCACAGGTACCTCAGCTGTGCTTTTAATATTAATCCAAGAGTTTTAATGATAAAAGTGACACCAGAAGGTTCTTTATTGGCAGTTCCATTTTATTCACTCTTCCTTTTACTTACAGTCTTTCACTCTGATAATTTCTACATATGCATACATCTGTAATAAAAGCTCCATCTTTTATAATCTTGGTATATTTTCTGTAGAATTAACCTTATCAAATTACACTAGAGAGAAAATTCTGAGCTACAATATCAAGCAAGGCCAATGCTTTCTTATTAAAAATTCACTGATCCATTAACTATTTTGTAGACAGTGTACCATGCCTGCTTAATATGCCAGCCTCTCCACATATGCTTATATTGAGTGATGAAATAATTGGAGCAGTCCAATGGGATAATTACAGCAAGTGACATTTTTATTTAAAAGTGTAGTTCTGAGATAATAATAAAGTGGGGGAAGTTAGATTAAATAGGTTTTACACAATACCCTCCAGCTCAGGCACAACACTTCATGTTGGGAAAAACCTTTTTTCACAATAATTTCCAAATCTCATGTCATTTAACATCACAGGTGAACATTCAAGATTATATATTTAGAGATGTGACTCATGAAAACAACATAAGCATATCCAGAGTCAGGAAATTTAGGAACTCATTACAACAAAACTACTAAATGAAAGAGAGATGGTTAGTCAACTCAGAGTTGTGGCAGGTGGTATGAAGAAGTAAGAAAAAGAAGTGGGGTTAATAGTTGAGTTAGAGAGAAAAATATATTGCAGGAAAATCGTAGACAATGCTAAGGGCTACAACCCTGAAAATCTATTATTAGAATATATGTAAGATTAAATTACTGCCACCCAGTACATTTTAAAGAAGCCAGAAGAGATTTATTTGCATATTGAAATTATGAAGGTTTATGAAGGTGCCAAGAAACATCTCTGAATTCATGCTTTCAATGGGAACATATTGAACTTGCTGATGTCTATTAATTAAGAATCTATAATTTCATTTACATGATCCAATGCCAATAGTACCAGTATTAGTTTTTGCCTTTGCACCTATGTTTGATTCCAAAATCAAACCCTACTATATGTGTGTAGTAATCAAGCCACATGAACAGGTATTTCTAATTGTGTTTTTTTTAAAAAAAACATGTATGTGAATGTGTTTATATCTCATGTACTGATTAATACGGAGTTGAGATTCCCCAGCAAATAAAGAAACTATAATTTCCTCATACAATTTATACAACTGGCTAAAGTGCTAAGAGGTTGAAGCACATAGCAGTAATAGGCTGCACCCCTTCCTTTAACCTAAAATTGTTAATTCTATTAAAATTAATGTCCTTCCTGCTTGGATAACCAGAGCAGTAAAAATATGCAAAGTTCTTTAAAATGATTTGTATTTTCCTTGCTCTTATGCAATATGTAATTAGGGAACATTAATTCTGGTAATTGTAATATGCTTCAGTAACCTTTTTGAGTATTCTAATTTTTCAACCAGACTTAATGGCTTAGGTGAACTAGCAACATTCAAACAATGGTGCCGCTATTACTTTTCTCAATAATTTTAATTTTAATAGGTTTCCATGACAAGTGGAAGTGGCTCAAGAGATGTCCAAGCTAACACAACAGCTGTTCCTGTTCCTAGTAGACAAAGGCTAGATTGATTATTGGATGGATATACAGACAGAACTATATTACAGCCACAGACCAATATGTGAAAGCACAGCTAAATAGTATCAACAATTTATCCAGAGTATAGAACTTTTTATTTTATCAAGTTGTGTTGTTGTTGTTAGTTGCGAAGTCGTGTCTGACCCATTGCAACCCCATGGACAACATTCCTCCAGGCCTTCCTGTCCTCTACCAACTTCTGGAGTCCATTTAAGGTCACGTCTACTGCTTCAGTGACTCCATCCATCCATCTCATTCTCTGTCGTTCCCCTTCTTCTATTGCCCTCAATCTTTCCCAGTATTAGGCTCTTCTCCAGTGAGTCCTTCCTTCTCATTAGGTGGCCAAAGTATTTGAGTTTGGTCTTCTAAAGAGCAGTCAGGGTTGATATCCTCTAGGACTGACCGGTTTGATTGCCTTGCAGTCCAAGGGCCTTGCAGGAGTCTTCTCCAGCACCATAGCTCAAAGGCCTCAATTCTTTGGTGCACAGCCTATCTTATGGTCCATCTTTCACAGTCATACATTGCAACTGGGAAAACCATGGCCTTGACTATCCACACTTTTGTTGGTAGGGTGATGTCTCTGCTTTTTAGTATGTTGTCTAGATTTGCCATAGCTTTCCTCCCCAGGAGCAAGCATCCTTTAATTTCTTGGCTGCAGTCCTCATCTGCAGTGATCTTGGATCCCAGGAAAATAAAATCTGTCACTACCTCCATTTCTTCCCCATCTATTTGCCAGGAATTGAGAGGGCAAGAAAGCCTCAGCAATTATCCGAGCCCTTCATAAATCATAAAAACCAGCTTAAGAAAACCAAAAATATTAACCCATTTAAAAGAAAGTGCAAAAAGTACCTCAGTACTATTACTGTCCATAGGCCTGGTACATCCTTTTAAGAGCTTTGTGAATTCAATATACAGGAAATACTAATCTTAGAATAAATGCAATCATTATACTCTCCTCTCCTTTCTTCCCCTTCCCTTCTCTTCTTATATTTTCAAATCAATCTTGACTCTGAGCAGCTGCCTGGATAAGCCCATGCAGTTTTCAGTTTTATTTTAAGAAGTGTCTTGCCACTCTTTTTTTCTTAGAGTTGAGAAAGAGTTACTGGTCCAAAGTAACCCTAAAACAGGACTAGAACTTACAGTTTCCTAGTTTCTAGCCCACTGCTTTTAACTACTATATCAATTTGGCTCTCAGCCATAGTCTACCTGAGTGTAAATAGAGTTCTGGACTTCCAGGTAGACTAAAAAGAAAACTTGGTAACTTGTGGAATGCTCCATTAGGGCACTGGTCATTCAGAAGATTTGGTACACAATTTGGGAGTCCTCTAAACTCACAAGGACCTTTGCATAGATTTGTCTGCTGTGCCAGTTGCAACTTTTCCTTGACCAGGAGGCCTTGCTCAGAGTCACTCATGTCTTGGTCATGGATTACTGCTAAGCTATACATGGATCTGTCTTGAAGACCACCTAGAAGTACAATTAGTCCAGAATGCAGCAGCTCATGCAATGATGAATACCCTTAAATTCATCCATGTTGCATCTCTGTTGCACAAGCTAAACTGGCAGTCTCTGCCCTATGGAACACTCTTTCCCTGAAGATTGGCAGACATCTGCCCTCCTTGCCTTCCACAAAACACTGAACACCTGGCTTTTCCCAAAGCACTGGGAAAGGATAAAGTGATTGCATATTGGAAGCCTCATACCAAGTTTTTGTTTTAATGTTTATATTTTTAATAGTTTTAATGTGAGTTTTATGTTTTTTTATAATTGATATTGTTTTAATTCTTGATTGGGAGCTGTCCAGAATTTGGGATAAGATGGACAGCTGCATTTCTTAAAAATAAAAAATAAATACATGGCCTTTTGTAATTCTTTTGTATCCTTTCAGATGGTTTGCAACCTGTAACCTTGTGGGCTTTGTGGCTGTTCTGCATGCCTTTGGCAATGATCATTGTAACTGTATAGTACGTGCCAATAAGAGATACTTATTGCATCTGTCTCCTATTGTTTTGGTTCATAACTGAAGCAGGCATTTTTCCAACATTACAAGAATGGGTTCTGTTTCTATAGAGGCTGTTCCTGGTCTTTCCTTCCAATATCACTGAATAAATATTATCCAGTCAGATGCACTGAAGTATTTAGGAAGAATGACTTTCTCAAAGTACTTTGTTGGTTTAGAAGTGGAGTAATGGCTTCTATCCCAATATTTGTGTAAGAGTTATTAAGCTCTGTTTGGTTATTAACATTTACCAATGTCTAATTTGATATATCCTTTACTTGCTTATAGACCAATTGCCTTGTTGAATTTGGCTATTGAAATTAATTTTTGCTACATTTGTTTTGTTTTACTTGTTATCAATTAACATATATTCCTCTTTATTTTATATGACTCTCTGTAATGGGTAATGGATGGTGTTCATCCTGAAGTCATAAACAATAAGGACACTTTTATTTCAACACATTCAGAGATAAACCCAACTTTGAACTATGGAAATGTGAGGGAACATGTTTACATATGCCATAGTGTTGATGAAACTGAATTAGTTTCTCATAAACGATTGTGGCTTAATCTGCTAAGGATGGGTGAAGTTCAGTCACCATAAGAGAATTACTAAGTTTTCTCTACCATTGTACACAAAATAATCTAATATCTAATATCTTCCTCTAAGATTGCTGAATATGAATATATCCCAAGCCAAAGAATAAAATGTAATCATAATAGGAGGTGATCACTGCCCAGGTAGCAATCAATCTTGAAGTGGTTCAGCAAGTTCAATAACCTATAAAAGGTTGCTATACAGTTAGTGGTTCTCATTGTGACCCTTGATGATACATTATCCTTTACAGTTCCCACTGATTGCCCTTTTAGACTACTTAGATCTAAATTAGTAAAGATGTGACCCAAGAAAAGCTCTGCAAAATTACCAGTTATAAACTGGTGTGTTATAAAGGGAAACTAATACTTTGCTGGCATTTTAGATAAAGGTAATATAATTAGATTCTGTTCAGGTCTTGAAATCACCTCCTATATTTACTGGTGCTTGTGAGAAGCTGGTATCCATCCATCTATATTTTACCTTGTACTGTTCACTTAAAGAAGGACAAGCTTACATTTTCCTAAGTAATGTACAACATATGGACTTTTATATTTGGCCTTCTGACATATCATGTTCTACTATACCAGTGAAAGTGGAGAAAATGAATACCAGTCAGATTGGATGAAGTTTTATGCACTCAGCTAGAGTTTTCACTGAGGTTGGAATTGTAAAAACCATTTGCTCATCTATTGCTGCCCTCTGCTTCTTCTTCAAGGATACACATCAGTTCAGCTCCCAGAATTTAAGTGCAAATGATCCATCAAGGGGAGCAATTGCAGCAAAGCTGGTGTATTTAGCAAGTAGGTAACTGTTACCCATAGGTTGTAACATCAAGACTTTAATTAACAGATTTTAGGAGATTAAATCTACAACTACAGGGGTTTCTATGCCATTTATTTCTCAGCAATAATAATAAACTATTAGTACTAGCTACACACTGCTTCACTTTTGGCCTCCTTTATAGTGGGGATAGACGAAATCAACAGTTCCTGAAAAAAAATAATCACACAGGATTGTATAAAACATGCATTTTTTCCACAAATGGCAAACTGGGTAGGAGTCAAGGTTAACCAGAAATTCTTTTATTAACTAAGCAAAATTTCATTACCTAGGCAAAATGTTCTGGTGTAAATATGAACATTTCAAAGTTTAGGATCTACAATAGCAGGCAAAAATATGCTTAGTCTGAATAGGATATACTGTAGATGTATTGATAAAATGTAATGGCTTTGTTCACAAATGATACAATGGCAGAATGTGGTTTGTTTGGTTTTGACTATATGCAAAAACTAGTCATTTCACCTGGGAAAGCATGTTGTAGGTCTTAGTACTTTTTGTGAATCCAGTTGTTGTGATACAGATAGCAAGCCAGGGTTTAGGAAAATGTGTGATTCTAAACACTGTGTGTATAGTATTATGTATAATGCCCAGTGCTTTTTTTGTAAAGAAAAAAAAAGGTGCCGGAACTCACAGATGTCATACAACCCGCCTTGCCTACCCTACGCCATTCTGGGCATTCTATGACAAAAAAAGCCCTGATAATGCCACATGGTTAACCTGATTGCTAACTAGTTTTTGAGATCACTGAACCCTCAGTGTACCACAAGGATAAAATTAGCTGGAGAACAATTTTATTATATAAATAATAACATTATCATGTCATCTTTTTCTTGATATTTAATAAGTAGCTGTGAGGAAAATGCCTGAGGCTAAATCAGGACAGCTTAATACATTATTAATATTACTGACACATTAACTAACAGAAACTATTATCTTTTTCAAAAAAAATCCTTTGTTTTTTAAAAAATATAATTTTCCGTACATGGTGGATATCCATCTGAAGAATAACTACATAACAGAATATTTGTAAATATTCAAATGTTCTGTCAAAACCATGCTATTTTCTGTGAGAAACAATTGCTGATTTAAGTGTAAAAAATAAAATTCAGTCTATCCAAATTATCCCTTAAATGTGACTGTTTCATTGACGTGGTTATAGGAAACTGCTTAAAATATAGCTTACCATGTACTTTTCTGTACTCAATGACTATAGTGATATACTCCTGCATGTTAACCAACTATTACATGTTTATATTTAACAGAATAACAGAATTGGAAGGGCCCTTGGAGGTCTTCTAATCCAACCGCCCACTCAAGCAGAAAACTCTATACCTTTTCAGACAAATAATTGTCCAGTCTCTTCTTATAAACCTCTAATATTGAAGCACTCACAATTTCTGGAGGCAAGTCATTCCACTCATTAATTATTCTGTCATGAAATTTCTCTTAGTTCTAGGTTGGTTCTCTTCTTGATAAGTTTCTGTCCATTGCTTCTTGTCCTGCCTTCAGGTGCTTTGAAGAATAGATTGACTCCCTCTTCTTTGTGGCAGATATTGGAACACTGCTATTATGTCATCCCAGTCCTTCTTTTCATTAAATTAAACATACCTAATTCCTGCAACCGTTCTTTGTATGTTTTATCCTCCAGTCCCCAGTCATCTTTATTGCTCTTTTCTGCACTCTTTCTAGAGTCTCAACATCTTATCTACATCGTGGTGACCAAAACTGGATGCAGTATTCCAAGTATGGTCTTACCAAGGCATTATAAAGTGGTATTAACACTTCACATGCAGATAACTAGCAATCTGAATTGGTCTCTTCATATGTCATCCTTAGTGAAGCATGCAAACCAGCATCTGCATTTCCTGCATCGGATGAGGAATGCACACCTTTCTCCTTCTGTCCTGGCCACTTTTTACAGAGGCACAATTGAAAACATTTTAACCAACTGCATCACTGTTTGGTTTGGTGGCATCAGTGCCTGAGATAGAAAGTCCATACAGAGAATGGTAAGGACAGCTGAGAAGGTCATAGGAAGCTCACTCCCTAATATTCAGGATGCTGCTTATAAGCGCTATGTGCTTAGAGCTCAAAGCATTGTTAGAGACCCCACATCGTCAAAATAGGGGCAGACCCCCAGAATACCCTCTGTTGCTCCCCTCTGGGAGGAAGTTTTGAACTATTCCTAGCAGGGCGACCCAATTCTGTAATAGCTTTGTTCCCCATGTCATCCATTTGGTAAATTCTCAAGATTTGTTTCTCTCGCCATGCACATGTATACATAACCTGAACTAGACTGTTGTTTCTCTGTGTCATATAATATATGTGGATATATGCATAATTTTGTATTTATTTATTTTTGTCATATTTATGTAGTGTATATCGGAAGTGGTGACCCTTTGAGAGTTGTATGCAACGAAATTTCATTTTAATGTATGCCGATTAGTGTACATTCAAAGTAACAATAGTTATTACTATTCTATTCTATTCTATTCTATTCTATTCTATTCTATTCTATTCTATTCTATTCTATTCTATTCTATTCTATTCTATTCTATTCTATTCTATTCTACGTGACCTTGATCTTGATTTAGATCTTGATTGATTGATTATGTGCCATTAAGTTGTTTTTTACTCTTAGCAACTAGATAGATAGATAGGATAATCTCTCCTGATCATGGTCCTTCAGGTCTTCTAACCTCTTCTTTTTTCTTCTTCTACCTTTTTCAGCATTGTAATCTTTTCAAGAGAGCTATGGCTTCACATGCAAAGCAGAAGAATCTGAGCCTAGTTATTTATGCCTCAATAATATTCTGAGCTGATTTGTCTGATGATCCATTTGTTTGTTTTGGGATCACAGAAGCTCCCTTCTTAGATGAGACTAGGCTACTTGTTCAGCTTTAGGAGAGACATTAAAATCTGGCTTTTAAAGAAAGCTCTAGGAGAGATTCTGTGATAGAAAACAGCATAGAAGCCCCAATTAATTAATCATGATTCTGATGCTCAGACAAAGTAATCTGGTCCATATTCATATTAATTTGGGAAAGCTTTAGTATGTTTATACATTGTTAATGAAAAGAATGAGGTGAGTGCTTGTGTTGCTATCTATGTATTTATCAATCCCTCTCTATGCTGAAATATCTGGATTGAGATGTATAACATTTTTTTCTGTATTCCAATCACATGTAAGGATGATACTTACAATCTACTTTCATAATCTAAAGCTAAAGAATTAGTCAATTCTAGGTACCTCTTAGTGCTTAATATTGGTTTCAAGAAAAAGACAGCAGTTCCTAGGGCAGTTTAGTGAATATGAACCACAAACTTTTCAACGTACACACAACTTCTGGAAATCTTTTTGCTTCTGTGGGTTATAAATACTCATGTTCTGATTTCTTTCCTCCTACACAAGTCCTTTAGTGTCATAAAAAATATTGTAGAAGCAATTTGCTGGGTATTATCAGGGGGATACATTTTACACTCTTCTAGTCATTATGGTAGTTGTCTCAGTACTAAACACTTGTTTTCCTACTTATAAAATATGATTTTTTCCTCTCCTATCAGAGAGTTCAAATAAAATCATCAATTTTCTTCCCAGTTCCAGTAGCACAATATATATAGTTTTATTAATTTGACACTACCTGAGACCTTGCTGCTATAAATAATGAGATTGTTCGCTGGTCTTCATGAAGAAATGTCAGACTTTTCATATTATCATGAAGCTGATCCCTACTTGTGTCAAACTTGGAAATAGATAATTATCCAAGAATTTGGAATAGAATTACCGTGTACTAGAGCATGTCATGAACATTTCCTCAGCAAACAAGATGGGTAATTGCTATTTAAGTACAAAGCAATGAGAAACATTTCATTCACTTCCTTCAGACAATTTGGAGGGAGCTACTATTTATAGATTAACAAATCACATCATGCCTTCCCAAAAATTGTGTCATTCAGTTTGGTGGAGTCAGATGAGCTCAAGTGCAATACTTATTTCACACACTTTTAGGTCTGATCAAACAGATTGTTTCTGCCCTGTCGCTGTAAGACTAAAAGCTGGCATTGTGAATGTTTAGATGCAAGACAGCCTCATCACAGGTTAAAGCTATCATCAGACATTGCATTACAAATGGATCCTTGAAATCATTTTTTCTCATTGCTCTACACCCTTCCTAAAGATTAAAATAAAAAAGTTAGCTATACTTAATATGTGCAGTAATTTTCATATCTGTTGGGGAAGAGGAAGTCTAAGAAGTACCTACCAACTTGCAAAACAAATTTTATTATTTTGAAGATTTTCATATAAAGTGTATGTGTATACAATAGTTTGCAAAATGTAAGTTAGGTAAGTCAAGTAAGGATTGGGTGAGATAAATTCCCAAATTTATCAGGCCTAAACTTGTGCTCTTAAAAATAACCTATCTCCTGTTTAGTCAGGTATCTCCAGGAAATACCCAAAGGACCTGTAAAGAACAGCCAATCTTTACTGCAGTTTTTTATGACCTCTTGCCCTCTAATTTTGTTGAGACTGAGAGCTTTTATATTTTGCAACCATTGGAAATTCCTTTAGTTGGGAATTTCAATCCTATCCAAGTTTGATAAAGTATCTAATTTATTCCCTAAATATGTGCTATTCAGAGATATACTAATTTATTTCACCACTGAAATAAATTAGTTATATCAGTATTCTTGTCTTTTCTGTATGAGGAAGCCTATACAGTTGTCCTGTGACATAGTTGTGGAGGAACTCACATCCATACTCCAGAATAATTCCTATTCATGCCTCCCAAAAGCAGAAAGGGTATTGTATTGTATTGTATTGTATTGTATTGTATTGTATTGTATTGTATTGTATTATATTATTATATATATTATTATATTATATTATATTATATTATATTATATTATATTATATTATATTATATTATATTATATTATATTATATTATATTATATTATATTATATTATATTATATTATATTATATTATATTATATTATATTATATTATATTATATTATATTATATTATATTATATTATATTATATTATATTATATTATATTATATAATATTATTTTATATTATATTATATTATATTATATTATATTATAATATTATATTATATTATATTATATTATATTATATTATATTATATTATATTATATTATATTATATTATATTATATTATATTATATTATATTATATTATATTATATTATATTATATTATATTATTATATTATCTGTTGAGGGATATTGCATTAGAATGTATTTTTATTTATAGTGGGTGAGACTATGACATTTAGAAACTGAAATCATGAGCTTCTCTTTAGTAATTTTCTAAGGTCATAAACCGAGTCTAAATAGCTGTACAATAAAAGATTCACTTCTTTCTGCAATATACCATGTAAAATTCTATGAATGCCTATCCTTGCATCTGAACTGAACCTAGACCTGTTGATCCAACCAGGTGTAATCAGTATATGGAGGTTTTGCATATCAGATTAATTACTGCACAGCTTGCTTGGCTTTTTAAGTACTAATACACCAAGTAAAAAATTGCAATAGAAAAAAAATCTTGACTGATATCATATGTTCAGTGGCATGAAAATGCAAGTATTCAATTCAATTGGAATTACCTTTTTTAAGGTAAGAAGAAAGCTCTCAAAGTTTATTCACAAATTCAGAATAACCCTTAAGAAGGCAACTTAAGAAGCTATTCAGCACTTGTGAAAAATGCTCCTTTCGAATATAAAAAAATACAGGAATTGATTATTAAAGAATTAGATCACTGGAGTCATATAATGAGATTTCCTGCTTCAGTTGGAGGTGGGATAAATAACTGTTACAGTTCATTTTGACTTTATGATCTTACAGTCAAAAGACATCAGAAATCTGAGAGACCACTAAGCATGTATTCATCATGTACAGAATGTTACCAAAAGCAGGGGTTTTTTTCAGCCATGTCTGTGTGACATCAGGCTATTAAGCAATGAATGGCAGCTATGAGAACATCAAACTACTTGTTTAAAAATAAAATTAACTATCGTATATTGTCTTATTAGCACAAACCATGCTTCTGCCACCCATAAATGAAATAATCTGTAAAAAGTGTGACACTGGGTGAACTTTTTTAAAAAATAGAGATGAATAACCATTCAACTTTTCTCCAAGAGAAAGGGACATTTGTTGATGATGAACGCTTTTGTTACCTTCTGTAAAAGACAGAAATGATTCATTGAAAGATGCAAAATGCAAATATATACAACAGATTCCGCCTGTCTCAAATCATGCCAACTATCTTTGCTGTACAAACAGAAATTCATTATTCACTTCTTTTAGAGGCCACCACTGTACCAATCTTCAAAGAGATCCTTATATGAATAGTGGGGTATGTTAGCTGACTTGTTAAAAACAGGGAATTTGACTGCAGAAGTTAGTAGCAAGAACCTTTTTGGAAGACAATGGAGAAAGAAATGTTAAAAACAGTATTTTTGATGCAGCAACTGTATCACTAACTATATACTTAAGAGTAGGATTACCAAATAACTGAATAGGGGAAAGCAGGGCTTTTTTTGGTCATAGAATGCTCAAAACGGAGTTCAGGCACCTTTTTTGGATGGAAGGGTAGGCAAGGCGGATTGTATGACGTGTGAGTTCCATCACCTTTTTCTTTTCTTTTACAAAAAAAGCACTGGGGAAAAGAAATGAACCATTGGAAAAGAGAGAAAAAGAAGACACATTAATTATTTAACTTTACAGTGTTAGGGTAAATTACAGTAAAAATACTGAAAAAATGTACTTCGGCCTACATGTATATGACATTTCTTTTTCCAGCATCAGAAAAACTGATTTCTCAATGGTAGGGATATGCTAGAACCAGTTAGGAGACAAAAGTCTTCAGTGTGTAACTGATAAAGATCATGTCAGTTTCAGGCAGCATAGCAAGCTGGTGGGAGGGTACTAATCAAAAGAGCAGAACTTATTAACCTATGGTTAGCTCTTATTGGGAAAGCACCACACCAGGAGAAAGTTGTTCTGGAAGAAATAAGCTTGTTAAATAAAAAGTCAGACAATATTTGATTTTAAGGCCATGCCTACTGATATGAGGTGACAATTAAGGATACATCCTCCTTTTGCCAGAAGCCTGGTAAACAAGTAGTTTGTTAAGGGACCATCACACTCAAGACCTGAGCACAATAGCAATTTCCCATTTGTATTTCCCGCCAAGTATTATTAAGAGATATAGAGCCTCAGCTACTGGGGGTAATATATGTCCAATATGAATGAAAAACTTGTAAATAACTAAAGCTAGAAAATATGGCAGTTGATAGCCAATTGATATGTTCTGGAACCAGTGGCATTGAAAATAAAATCTAATAGTTGTAAAAGAAACAAGAAAGCTCAAAAGACTGCTATTAGAAGATATGACAATATGTGCAGAAGTATGTCTAATAAAATGCCTTGAGTTTCAATAATAAACTCATCAGTAATGCTGTCTTCCATTTAGTAGTTTATATTGCTTTTAATGAATTTATATTAAACTGCTGATTCTGACCATTGGCAAATTGAGCAATGATAAAAAGTGTTACATTTCTCTCCCCTAGAAATCTGAATGCTTTTGCCAATATTTTGCATTGTAGCTGGCAGCCCACACAACAAGTTTACAATCCGAGAGTTGGATTGACAGGGAAGGCAGCAGTGGGAATGGAATGAGTAAAGAGACAGAATCCAGTGGAGACTGTGATGATGAAGATGGATGCCAAGGATCAGGTGATAAAAGCTACACAAAAGGTAGGGCTATTAAATTTGCTTATATGCATTTAGAAAGTTCACCAAAGCTATCTATGCCATTATCTGTATATCAGCATTAACCATGGTTGAACACAATGTGACTAAACCTTACTTCTTCAAGGGCTCAGACCCTCTCCTCTTTAGAACAGGATTTTGCGATCAACTTTAGTTAACTGCAACCTCCCACACATTCAAACCAAAGACTGTCATTTGCCTTTTAAGCTGGGTCAAACATACATTATAAAAGTTCATTTGTTGAAACTAGCTATTAGTTTTAGATTAAGATCACCAAGAATTGGTTAAATACATTCATGATGGGAAATATCAATTCCTCCTGTTTGTGTCTTTCCTAAGCCTAAGAAAATTCTTGTAACTTTAAAGGTTTAATTTTAGATGTAAAAACTGCCAGTAAGACCATTTTGATTTAACAACTTTGAAATGTATGGTTGAACAACATTTCCTACTAATTTTATAAATTTGAACGTTGTGAGGCAAATATGTAGAGTATCCAAAGCTATTGTTACTATTTAAAATATTTTAAATTTACTGTAAGATTGTCCTTCCATTGTCATTTTTGTTGTTCTTGCTTGGAAAGATATGATCCCTTTTTCTCTTTTTTGAAATATGAATAGTTTAAAGTAAATGAACTGATTTTTTTTGTTGCTTTCTAGGATCAGAATTCTATGACAGCAAGTTCTTAATTTTAACTATGGTTGCAGTTAATTAAAACAATTCTTTTAGTGTTAATGTTTACTACAACAACTCTTGTAGAATTTTCATTTCCCTTTGTTCAGCAGGACTTGTTTTTAATTTAATAAATGCTTTAAGTAAATTGTTTGCATTTCAAATTAGTCCAAATAAAACTTTAGCCAGGTGCTGCACTGTAAATTTTAAATGTTATACTATCAATGCAAATACTGTGTTTTTGTTTGGATTTTGTTTTAGTCACCCAATAATGTAGAAGAAAGCATTTTAAATTTGGCTTACTAACAGACAAATAACAGTGTTTGAAAGCAGTCCCTGCTTTCCCTATGATAATGTTATGGATTTGGGAAAAGTGATGTGGAATAGAAAGAGAGAATAATGTTTTTGTAGAAATTATGTCCATCAAAATATAGTCCAAATAAATGATAGTGAATAGTCTAGTCCAGGGGTGTCAAACTGCCAGCCTGCAGGCTGGATGTGTCATGAAGAAACCGTGCCTACGCCATTGCCGGCAATGGAGAAAAAGCTCTGATACGTCGCGTGACATCACATGACCTTGTGAGTTTGACATGTCTGATCTAGTCTCATTAAAATTCCTTTGTGATAGCAGTATAACAAATTTTATCATTAAAATATTTACTATTTAAAATTATTAATACAAGTAATTATATATTTAAATAACAGGTTACTTGTGCATTTGTTTTGCATATTTAAATTTAATTGCATGCCCTTCATTTAAAGACTAGTAAGATTTTTCAGAATTATAATATTTTTTTCTGTGTAGGAAGATGCTACAAAATGCTACATGTTGTCTGTGATGCTACAAGATTTTTAGAATAATTATTTTACGTATTAGATAGTTGGGTATCATGTATAAATTTTGTACAATGAAATAAATCTTAATTGTTTCAGTTAGGTTTAATATATGTATTTTGCCATTTAGATACATCAGAATCTTTATTCAAGAATGAAAAAGATGTTTTTTGTGCTGTAATTTTTCTATACTTCTGTGCAGTTTCTTTTCTTAAATTGTAGCAACAACTGTGGTAATAATTATTAAAGAAGAAGTTTTAAAAGCATCTGAATAAAAACATGAAGATTCAGGTATCAATGACTAGTGGTCTTGGTGATAATCATCAAGATTAGTTTTCTTGATGAATATAGGAAGCATACTTTAGATAGAAGGGAACAATATAAAACCGATATTACCATCCATTCCATGTCTGTAACCTCTCTCAATGCCTCAGGTTAACTATTGTGTGACACTAAATGCTATGTGTAGGGAGACTTCTAGTATACTCGATCTAGTCCAGGGCAATTTTTATGTTCTTACATAATTGCAATTCTATCACTGTCTATTTTTTTTTAAAAAAGTAAGAATAATATCTGTTTCTACAGTATGCCATTTTAGACTTTATTGGTGATAACCAGCAGCTTAGGACAGCTTGGAAATGCACTGGAAGTTACTGCAGCTAGCAGACTGGTAATATGGTATCGGTATTACAGGACATGCCAAAATCTGTCTACATTGCTGTGTTCTGAACTAGTAATAATAATGAGAGGCAACTGAGATGTGAGTCAGCAAGGCCTCCCATACAGAACAGGCACAATTAGTATACAAGATAAACTGTGCAAATAGTCTTCATAACCATGATTGCCATCTGGTCTTCAAGCAGGAGTCATGGCAAAGTTAAGGGTGGAAAACCTCTGGATCTGATTGACATTAAAGCCCACCTCGTCTTATCACAATTGATCTAAAGGCTATTCTCCCCCATCCATAGTCTTGGTTGGTAAAGACTCACCCAGTTAGTCTAGGGCAGACAAATACAGCTGGTTATTATCAGCATTCTGATGATATCATACACCATATCAACATACTGCTAAGCTTGTAAGCCACCCTGAGTCTTCGGAGAAGGGCGGGATATAAATGGAATTAAAATAAAAAAAATAAATAAATAAACGGGATGGGGTTGGGTTTTTATAAATAGTTTTAATTTTAATATGTATTAATTTTATGGGCATAATGTTTAATGGCTTTTTAATTTTTGTATTCTATTTTTATTGTGTATTGCCCTGTTCACCGCCCTGAGTCCTTCGGGAGAAGGGCGGTATAGAAATCAAATTATTAAATTAAATTAAATTAAATAAACACACAACTACTACATAGAAACATGATTTTCTATTCTGGCAATAACAACCATGCAAAATGTTGCAATATTCCTATTTAACATTTCAACCAGCAAGTCGTGATTTCTCCCAAGATATTCAGTTCTTTTTTCCATGAAGATGGTGTGGTTCTGGCTACACAATGATACATGTTCAGAGGATAAGTTTGCCAAGGGGATACACCTCCTCCTTTAATATACAAATGGATGGCTTTTAAAAACGATGTTCTACTGCTTTACATTCTGTAGCAAGTCATCTTGAGAAACCTGGAAGCTATGTCAGGATGCTTTTTGTTGATTATAGCTCAGCTTTCAACACCATTTTGCCAAGCACTCTCATCAAGAAGCTGACTGACTTGAAATTTTCATCCTCTATCTGTGATTGGATTCAAGACTTTCTTAGGGACCGGTTACAAACAGTGAGGGTTGGGTCTGCTTTGTCCACCCCCCCGAAGCTTTGCACTGGCTCGCCACAGGGCTGCGTGCTTAGCCCCTACCTGTACTCTTTGTACACATAAGACTGTGTATCATCTGACCCATCTACTGCGATAATTAAGTTTGCAGATGATACTACCGTGCTTGGTCTTATTACATGTGGGGATGAGACAGCATACAAGGTGGAGGTACAAAAACTATCCATATGGTGTTGTAACAACAACTTGCACCTGAACATCAGCAAGATGTAAGAGCCTTGGTGGAGCAGTGGGCTAATGCCTCCTTAAGTAACACCAGCTGCCTGCAATTAGTGCAGGTTCACATCCCACCAGGCTCAAGGTTGACTCAGCCTTCCATCCTTCTGAGGTAGGTAAAATGAGGACCCAGATTGTTGGGGGCAATTAAGCTGAATTTGTAATAATGCCACTTGGGGGGGGTGTATGAAAGCCCTAATAAGCAGGCATATACATAGAATGAAGGCTACTGCTAAGCTTGTAAGCCACCCTGAGTCTTCGGAGAAGGGCGGGATATAAATGGAATTAAAATAAAAATAAATAATAAATAAATAAAAAAGATGAAAGAGATGGTGCTAGACTTCCAGAGGAAAAAGGAGGAACCTGCCCCACTTTACATCAGGGAGGACTGTGTGGAGAGAGTTTCCTCCTTTAAATTTCTGGGAGTCTACCTCTGCGAAGATCTGACCTGGAAAGTTATTAAAACCAGGTTGGCCAGAAAGACCCAACAGAGACTTCACTTTCTCAGGGTCTTGTGGAAGAACAGGGTAGAACAATGGCTTATGACCCTCTTTTACTGGTCTACTGTAGAGAGCGTCCTCTTGTATGGTATTGTGGTTTGGTATGCTGGTCTGACAGCCGTGGATAGGAAAGTATTACAGAGGGTGGTGAGGACAGCACAAGACATTGTGGGCTGTCCCCTGACACCACTGGATGACATCGCCAGGGCTCGCTGCCTTGGAAGAGTGAGGAAAATTCTCAGGGATGACTCACACCCTGGATGGTATTTCTTTACTCTCCTACCATTGGGTAGGAGATATAGGAGGATAGCGAGCTGTACTAACAGGCTGAAGAACAGCTTTTATCCATGGGCTGTTAGGCTTTTGAATGGGAAATAATTTAATATAATGCATAATTGACTTGCGAGGCCAGTGCGTTGTGCAATTAGCTCACAGGGTGTAATAAGATGGAGGGTTTGTGTCACTGTAAATTGGGGGTGGGGTCACAAAGGGAGGCTCAGCCAATCTCAATGTATACATGGTTGTACTTTGACAATATAGGTTCATTCTTGATATTATCCTGCCTCACTTATGTCACATCTCAACAGCTATTAAAAATTAATACATTTATGTCACTGTTCACTCATTATCAATCTCTTTTTTCCCATGTCAAAGACCTTTTAGCCCTCATTATTATGATTGTCTGTTTTCATCAACAATGTAGGTCATAAACTGCCATCTTAATCAGTCTTAAGTCCCAGGTGCCATATTCTCAGGTTGCACCAAGATGTTATGCCTCTAAATATGTAATTGTACAACTGGTGTTTTTTGTAACACTTATTTCATCAATATTCAATGAGCATAACATTTGTTGGCAGGTTGCCACGGATATCACTGGATTGTCATCTCAAAGCTCCCAACCTCCTTGTCATATTCGTAAATTTCTATGGTTCTATAATTAGAAAACAATTTCATCTTTCTGAAAGTCCAGTTTTTTTATTTGTTTTTGTTTGGGGGGATTTCCTATATATCACAAGATAAGTTATTTTCAACTGGTGCTCTTTATAATCTTTACAAATGGTTTCAGTGTCATGCTTCTGTCAATGGTTTATTCTGTTCAAGGAAAGCCTAATAGTCTATGGTTTAACCCCTTACCCACCCCAGACACTACCCTCAGATTTGTCAGTGGAACTCCTCTAATATTGATTTAATTGCTTAATCGGTCCCATTATTAACACAGTGGGTTTGTACTTTCCTCACAGTTTATTAGAACACAGGAATCTTGGCAGAGTCATTGTTTGAATGGCACACAAATTAAGAGGAGAGGAAATGCTACATGCAACAAGACAGAGCATTTAGATTATCCTAAACTAATAGTTTCATCTTCAGGCCACATTGTTAGCTAATTGATTTCACACTAGCTCTTTTGAGGAATTATTGCCTAAACCCAAGTAGGAGGGACTGAATTGCACTTAAAGGCCTCCTTCATTGTCTTTGCAGATGCTGTCCCCATTCTGAACTGCCTCACATTGAACAAGCAAGGCCCCAAAGGGCTGTTAAACATTTTCAACCAAGCATGTTTAGAATCCTCCTAAATTATTAGGAACTTTAATGAGCCAAGCATGCTTCCAAAATTTCCCTCCAAATCTTCACACTCAGTAATGTTAGAGACAGAGCCAACAAGTCTGGAAATAATTTAGTGGAACTCATATGTATGGCCCCACTCGTGCATTCATGGCTTTGTGCAATAAAACCAGTGACTACTAAGAAAACTAAAACTTAATATGACATTTCTACTACTTCTACTCAGAAAATGTGTAATTTAGGATCTCAACCTCATCCCATCCTGTAGCTGTTACAGAATAAATCACAGCATCTGTGACAACAGACCCTATATGGGATACTGTATGTTAAATGAACACAGGGGATATGTTGGATGTTTAAAAGATTGTCATTCAGCCCATGTAACAGACATCTGAATATACTTCATGTAAACAAATTTCCATGCAGAGGTGCAAATTTAGGTCAATATGCTTTTTCTATCAGGGATAACAATGGGGTAGGGATTGGACCAAGTACAATACATGCAGTTTTGATTTTCTAATTTATAATCTATGCACAGGAATTGCTGCTTATATACTTATTTTGACTGAAACAAGTTTTCAATAGCATCCAACACTGTTATTTTGGCACCAAGCTACATAGGGTTTCAGGAGTTAAAACCAGCATTTTCAATTACAGGCAGCCAATTCAGGGCTTGCAGTATAGACACATATGTTCATGGGTCTTAACTAGTGTCAATTAGCATGCATATTCTGGATCAAACTGCTGTATTGTGATTGATCCCTTTGTTAAGACCCCTGTGCTGGTCTATATAAGCAGGTGTTATCACTTTTAACAATTCTTTCCAGATAGTAGAACTTGTGGAAACACCTTTTATCATCTAGAAATACCTTTATTTGCATGTAGAGTAGATTACAGCAGATGAGGTGCGTTAAGATGATATTTGGTCAGTATTCCCAAGGTCAGAAGACAGTAATTACTCACAGTGTCTGCACATGTGTCTTCCAGTTATGAAGGAGCACATGTGTGTCTCCCAGTTATGGAGGAAGAGAGCCTCCAGGGCGCAAGAAGGAGGAAGTCCATCCCAGAAAAGGGGAGGGAAGAGGAAATACACCATAAGGTAGGAGGGGGTGTGGCTGCCCACATTGTAATTTCCCCAAAACAGCCATGTGGTGGCAGCACAATGCAAATCACTAGATTTTTGTACAAACTACAATTTTTGAAATTATTGTTTGTATATTTTCTCAGTCAAGTCTAGTATTGCAGTCTTGAAAGGATGGGATTGTCCTTACAGAACAGATCTTTAACCTATAGGTGCTCCTAGGTGGCACTAGATTCCAACTACTGCTGGATAAGTACGCTGGATATGCAAGTGAAAACTGTACCCTTTTTATAATCTACAAATTGCAAATCTACCAGAAAGTCCTAAAAAATCATGCTTGCAAAATCATATGTATGGATTACTACAAACTGTTTCACATAAAGATCTCTTTAAAATCATTTCAAAAATTGTCCAAATTGTCCAATAGTCCCTTTTTTCTAATATGTTCTGTTGCTATCTTATCATCATAGCCTCAAGAAAAGTATCTAGAAATAAAAATGATAAATCTCACTCAGTTGTTTCCAGGGGGATTTTCTTAAGATATGGGGGCACTGTAGCCACTTTTAAGATAGCAGGAAAATATTCTTTACTCCAGGACCAGCCTACAAGTGGCAGGAGATAAACTAGAAATTATCCTATCAATTTTATCTGAATCAACAGGCTAGAAGAAGTCTCTGATAACTATGGCAATATTATCACCCCAGTCTTCATCTCATAGAGCTAAAATGTTATGCCTGCCAAATTCATACCACTCAACAATTGTTCCGAAACAAAAATATATAGGGCTCCAATATGTACCAACTGGGATGAGCTCATTTTCATTACAGAGGCCATGCACTCTTGACCCCCAGATCCTAAGACATGGAGGCTGATGTTACTAAAGTCACCAACATAAAAAGGTAAGAAGACTTGGTCAAGGAGCTCAGGAAGAGATATGGCTCAGCAGCATCCAGATCTCAAAGAAAGTAATCTAACTGTTCCCTGCTGGGCTGACATTGACAGTGTATAAACATTTCAACTTCTCTTTATGGTATCATGCTCAAATTTAGTGACTTTAGATTTTCATTTTTTAAAAGTGATCTGTACAAGTAGCACAATTGCCTTCAAATTCATTTGAGGCCATTCCATCTGTTGAGAGACTAATCTAGGATGGTTTGTTCAGATATAAGAGGGTGATCAGTTTACACTACAGAGTTTCCCCCTTTCCTACCTATATTTAGGCACAGAAAGTTTATGATGGTGAATGAAAGGAGAGGTCCAGCCAGGCCTCTATTATTAGGAGTGGATATTCCATCATCTTCATTTTGTTTTTGTAATAAAACCCAGCAGAATATTAAAGACCAGACTGAACCTTCCAATTCACTACTCTGGTCAGTTCTGAGGAATTCTACCTAGAGCAACACCTTTCAACTCAACTCTAATAAAAACAGATATTTTGGATTTTCCTGCCAAAACTCTGAAGTAAAATACTTAATACATTAGTGCTAACACTGGAACAGAAGAAGTGTAATTATGCTAGAAAATTTTGTAGGCAATAGTAAGGATGGAATTATTTAGCCCAATGTTGTTATTTCTCAGTCTATTTCAGTTTCTCATGCTTAAATTGGCCAAGGATCCTAATATGTATGAACATACTATATATAGTTTTCCGATTGTACTCGATTGGCCCTGCTACACGCAGGTTCTAAAAAGTTGTACTACAAGTGAACAACAGAAGCAGTTTATCTGCCTCTGCTTTTCCATTTATTATGTTACTTTTTCAAAGTATTTTAAAGTTAGCATTTCATGACTATAGCAACTATTTCTTTATATGGTAGCTGCATACATGTAGTTACAGATGGCTTTAATATTTTTATACAGCCATTTGTAAACTTTGAAAAAAATGTTTGCTTAGTTCTGAACCATAAATTACTTTTTCCCTCTAGCCCATACATGCTTCCTGAAGTAAAATAATTTTCTCACAGAACTTGGTAGACAACCAGCACCAATGAGGCATTGAAATCTAATGAAGTAACTAAAAATGTAAAACTCAAGAAGAATATTAAAATAATTTAACAAACCTTGAGCACCCAAATTAGCTTTCAGCATAAATGCATTATCAAGATGACTGAATTATTCAGCAAAAGGTTCATCCAAAAATACATATCTTTTCTCTGCTTGGAAAGCTGTTTCTTTCTATCCATCAAGGATAGATTCTGGTAATATATTGAAAGCTGGAAACATTGGTTTGGGTCAGGTATGTCTTAAGATGTAAAAAGTGAGGCATTCAGAATCATTGTTTCTCAATACAACGGCAGCTCACTAAGATTGAATAGGAGGTGCAGACCAGTATCCAAATTAGGTAGCAGGTTATTCATCTCTAATGGAATGAATGCCAATGACAGTCAGAGTTAATAACAAGACTGAAGAATAAAAACTAGAGAAGGAGTTGTTAAAGGGAGAAAATGTAATTGTAATGGCTAGGATTGGCAGCAAAATTTCAGAAGTCAAAAATTGTAAGGAAAGATTTGTTCACAACTAACAGAAAAAGAAAAATCTGTACTGCAGAAACTCTGTAATGCAAGTTGATGTTCCAAATGTGGGTTTAAAAAAGCAAAAATATTACATAGGTTTTTGCAATTATATTCAATGCTGATTCACAACAAGCTGATCTGGTTAAATAAAGTAGTTGGCAAAGCAGGCATGCAGTTGCATTGTACTATGAAGCTCTTGGGTCTTCTGCTTCAAATTATGGTAATGGGATGTTCAACAATAGATCACAACTTTGTGTTGTACCATCTAATAGAAAAATATATAAACAAATGTATATGTAACCTTATATGTGTCCTTTCTAGATTTCGATTTTCAACATTTGATTCAATATTTTGAACTGCATTATGTAAAGAGTTCTAAAATACCAACATATTTATTTTTAATATAGAAGCTATGTACAACTACATTGCTCTGAGGGAAATGCAAACCTCAGGGAATCCAAAAAGAATTTATATACCTCAAAGGTTTAAAATCCTAATCCAATGATTCTGGTGAAGATATTAGAAAAAAAAATTAAAGTCTTGGCAAATATTTTGATTGGGAAGGATACGGGGAAAATTGATAAAGTACATATAATAAATTCGAGATCTGTGAGAATAAGGAATGTCCCAAGGGATGTTTTAGTGTACTTTGCCAGGAAGAAGGCAAGGGATTAAGTTTGTAGCAGCATTTAATACAAGAATGAAAATTGATAATGCATATACCCTATAATTATCCTTAAAGGAATTCCTAGTAGAATTTTACATAAGAAAAAAGTGGAGTGTTTTTTAACTGAGAAATTAAAATAGAAAAAGACAACATTTTGATGGGACAAACTGGAAGATGTGATTTTTTTTACTTTTAAACAGCAGTGGTCTCAACCTCATTCTGTATAGAAGACAAGGAAATTTTTAGAAAAAATTAAAGAAGAATTAGAAGAAATTTAAATAGATGCATCAGACTAGACTACACAAAATTTCCAACAGATACAATAGGAAACTGAAAAGGATGATATTGAACTAGGCATCATTTTTTTAATTTTTTACAAATGTTTAATGTGGAATATATATTTCTTTTTATTCCACCTTTTTGGTTTTATAAATAATTCAAGGTGGTGAACATACTTAATACTCCTTCTTCCTCCTATTTTGCCCACAACAACTAGAATAAGAATGAGTAGCCCAAATTACCCAGCCAACTTTCAAGCCTAGTGTGGGAGTAGAACTCATTGTGTCTTGGTTTGTATTCTGATACCTAGACCAAAGCAAATTCTCTAGAAAAAAGAGAGGGAAAATCATCATTATTTCAAAAAATTAAAAGAAGACATAATTTGCCTACAAGAGACACAATTTTCTGAAAGACATAGATCCTTTTCCATTTGGATTTCAAAGAACTTTGCTCCTAAGGTTTATAAAATAGAGATATTAACAAATAGTTTTTTCAGATCATAATCCTTTGAATTTATTCATAAATGCAAATATAATTCTTTTAGACGAAGACTGAATGAAGCAACAGTGAAGGATTTTAAAATAAATTATTTTTTTAAAAACACAAAATAATGGAGGTAGATGTACTGATTTAAGAATGGTTTGGGATACATGTAAAGTTTTTATTAGAGGTTATTTTATATAACATAATAGCAAACTTAAAAAGGAACAGTCAAGAGATTCTGAGTTTCAAGCTATTTGGGGTCAAATAAAGAGAAAAGAAGTGTCTGATTGAATGTTAAAACCAAGAAATTTGCAGCATTTCACTAAATTTCTCTTCACCATGAATTGAGATTTGACTGGCATTCAGCCAGATCTATATGCTTAAAATTGGTCTATGAGTTTCCAGTGCATTTCTTTGAAATTCAGCATGAGCATTTGATATGAGACCTGTAATGCTGGCTTGTTTTCACTGTGGATTTGCCCCTGTCGCCTGAACTGTTTTATTGCTCTTTTCTGAGTTACTCCTATTCGGTTGAAATCTTGGGGGAATAATGCAGGAACCTTTTTTTAAAAAAACCTTGCAACTAAGATACTTTCATTGAATTACATTTTGAAACTGAAGATAAATCCTTTTTTCCTATACCCAAGTGCCAGTGTCAAGTTTACAGTTTGTTCAACTTCCAAACTGATATATCCCTGAAGTCTGCAATCTGTTTTTCATTTCAGGTAAATAAATTTCCACTTCCTAATACTGTGCTTCCTAAGAACATAACACATTCTTCTTGATCAAGGCAGATTTTTAAGGGTACTTAGAATTATATTTTGAGTTTTAAAAAATAAAGATATATAGCATGTATTTGAAGGTGAGAACTATAGAGGTCAGGGGAAAACTGTCAACCTTTCATGTAGTTTTTTTCCAGGTAGAACTTTTGTTTTAAGTTTATATTTGATATTTTTGGAGATGACATCATAAAACCATAAATTTTGAATAAGAAAATCATAAGCTTTGTTTATGAGTGTGTTTTAATGCCACTCATTTGAAAGGCTCCGGGTGGTTAATCATTTCATAGATTAAAAATAACCTCCTCAAAAAGAAGTAACCTATATATAATGTAAACAAAACCACTAGCAATATAAGAACTATCAAAATCTACAAAATCATTAAGACAATGATCACAGTGCGCATTGCTCCCTGATTAAATAGAACAGCCAGAACTTAACTGTTTTCCTGAAACTCAGGAAGGAAGAGCTAGAGCTACTCCAGAAGAAGATTTTTTATTTCTTCGCTATGCATTGTAATTCTCTTCAACAGAGATATTAAATGGCATTTTCATGTGGATGGGACCCGGAGTGAGTTGACCCTATCTAACCTGATCAGAAAGGCAGAAGAAGCTTGTCTTGCAAATAACATATTCTTGAATCATGTAAAGCTTTAATCTTAATAACCAATACCATGATTAGCATTGGAAAGCCTCCTACCAACCAAGGATAGAACGATTTACCTGAGTATATCAGAATACACCTATCATCACCTGAGAAACCACACACATTGTACTAGTTTCAGCTTCCAACGCTTTCCAGGGACAGTCTCATGTATACCACATGCTAGTAGCCCAACCAGGACTGAATAAGGCACAGGTGACTGCGAGCAAGGTTTACCAATCCAGGAATGGATACAGACAAAATGTAACTATAATAACTGTTCATTTAATAATTTCTCTTAAGTTATTAAAAATGCCCATTCTTTAAAAGAGCATTTCAGTCCATTTTGCAGCAAAGCATTATTTACATTTGGCTATTAAACAGGAATGTATTAGGTACTGAAAGTTCCCTTTAGTTTGTCTTGGAAATAGATCGAATGAAGCAAATTGATTGACTGAAGAGTCTGCTTTCCAGACTTTTGTTCTATTTACACCAAGAGTTCAAATCAATAATACCCAAACTCAACGAATAACAATTGCTTTAGCCCAAAGGAAGGTACCAAGTATTAAATCATGTTAGATATTATGGGCCAAATATACAAACTTACCTGATGCTTCATTAGACTGCCTAGCCAAATTTTTGCATATTCTGTTGGCAACAATCTTTCAAGGTCTTTGGTGCAGTTTTGTGGAACTTCTAACTTTCAGCTGAGTTATATAACATTATCCAGAGATAATGTTGATAACAGAAATCATTTTTTTAAAAAAAAAAACGTAGCAGAGGGAGATACTGCTGGTATAATTTCTGTTAGCCATCTTTCCATTTTCTGAAGCCTACCTGGCTGTGTTCACTTGTAATCTGCGAAACTGAATGTGATGTAAATAATAATAATAATAATAATAATAATAATAATAATAATAATAATAATAATAATAATAAAGTTGGAAGGGACGTTGGAAGTCATCTAGGGGTTGCCCTTGCCCAGGCAGGAAACCCTATACCATTTCAGACAAATGGCTGTCCAATCTCTTCTTAAAAACTTCCAGTGTTGGAACATTCACCGCTTCTGGAGGCAGGTTGTTCCACTGGTTAATTGTTCTAACTGTCAGGAAGTTTCTCCTTAGTTCTAGGTTGCATCTCTCTTTGTTTAGTTTCCATCCATTGCTTCTTGTCTTGCCTTCAGGTGCTTTGGAGAATAGCTTGACTCCCTCTTCTTTGTGGCAACCCCTGAGATATTGGAACACTGCTATCATGTTTCCCCTCATCCTTTTGTTCATTAAACTAGACATACCCAATTCCAGCAACCGTTCCTTGTATGTTTTAGTCTCCAGTCCCCTAATCATCTTTGTTGCTCTTCTCTGTACTCTTTCTAGAGTCCCAACATCTTTTTTACATCGTAGTGACCAAAACTGGATTTAGTATTCCAAGTGTGGCCTCACCAAGGCATTGTAAAGTGGTGTTAACACTTCATGTGATCTTGATTCTATCTCTCTATTAAGGCAGCCTAGCACTGTGTTGGCTTTTTTGGCAGCTGCAGCACACTGCTGGCTCATATTTAAGTGATTGTCCACTAGGACTCCGAGATCTCTCTCACAGTTACTTTGTTGTCACAACATTGTTACATAAGTCTGCCTTTCCCTGATTTCCATTCTTTCTTAATTAATTCTGATTAACAAAGAAACTTCTAATATAAATTCAGGAACTGTGATACGTGCAACTAATTGGTTCAATTATATATAATTCCTCTTTCTCTACTATGAGCACAACTTTTCAGCCAACTTTCAATATTCTTTCTCCCAATAATTTTCTGGGTGGGACAAATAACAGGGAAGGGAATCAAGTAGCTAGTAAAGTTGTTTATCTTTAAACAAAGTCATCTTTGTTTCCAAGAGTGATGCTGAGCCCTATATGTTTAGTATTGCCTACATGTCTAGTATTGAGCATCACTCAACACTATAGGGCTCAGTCCAAAGCATCTTTGGGCTGGGCCCTATAGTATTCTCTCAAATATAAAACTATTCAAAGTTCACATAACACTTCAAAGCAATGGTTTATTTGCACATTTAGACATCTGTTCCTCTTTCCACATGACAAAACTACATTGTGGGAAGTGGTAAGGGCATTATGGAGGGCTAACATTGAAGACAGGATAACTTTTCCTACATTGTTTTATGACTAACCATTTCTGCCATTGCAGCCCTTTTGTGAGCAGTTGATCCATATGATGATGTTAATCACTTTGTGGGAGTCATCGTGCCACGGGTGTTTTTGTGGACTTTGAGCCAAAAAAAATTGGAATCCTTGCAAATAGCCCATTTTAATGGAGGCCTTTCAATAATTTGACATATTTTGTGCAGTCTGCTTCTAGAAGAGATCTAGTGGGACCCTCACAATTCTTAGACCCTGAAGACACCAACTATATACATATACAGTTAGATACTGAAGATTAGTCATCTGAATTCATGCATGAATTATAGCATCTGTAAGATTTAATGCACTGCATCTTATTAATGTCATCTAAACTGTGACCAAATTAATTCTATTAGCTAATACCAGAAAATGTGTTTGCATGGGGAGATAAATCCTAATGTATATGAATGAATACACACATATAAAAAATGCAAATATTATTTCACAGGAAGCTCTGTAAAAACTGTGCAAATAACAACTTGGTAAAATAAATTTCTCTAAGGGATTATAGTTACAGTGCAGATTTTCTTTCTTTAGAATTCAGTTTGTGATAAATGAATACAGATAACAGTGGAATAGTAATTTGGAATTGATATTATTCTTACCTTATAAAGCCATTTTAGAGGGAAAAGGGAGAATGAATTGAACTAATGCAAATGTATTCACTATGCATGAAATCTGTACTTAGTCTTGAAAATTTAGAAAAGGCAGATAATAACCATTTGCTGGAACTGTAATTACTGTCACCATTTGTAAAGCACTTATGTAAAGTACTGCACTATTGACTAACCAAGTGCAAATTCTCTGCATTTTGTTAAATATGAAATCATCAATTTTCAAATCCTCCCGCAATTCTGTAAAAACTAATTTAACATACTACCATGTTTCTCTATATATATACACACCCACATATAAAGTTTGAGTTTACATCTATGGAGCACAAACATACTTCTGAATAATTCTGTTGGATAATTGAAAGAGAATGTATGAACATACATAGGTATGTAGCTGTCAAGTTTCTGAAGTATAGGCTTTTCAAGTGACTCTGAGGCATTGTTTACCTTAAAAGTCCTTTATTAGCCTAATACACTGGGAAATGCTTGCTCGAAGGAAGTTGGAATCTGAAATCTCTGCCCCTTGCACAATATATTAAAACACAATTCTCCACATTTCTAATTTTGTCATTAATCATATTCTCCAATTAATTTAAAGAATCAGTTTCCCTTCTGTTAGAAAACCCGCTAAGGCCTTATCTGGTGCTGCTATGTACTGAATTATTGTAAGCAACCTCTGCAAAAGCGAGGAGGTCGGTCCAGTTTGTTTGTTGGTAAGACACGTAGCATCTAAGGTATTGTTCCACCACTTTGTTGGTGGATTTTGTGGCTCCGTTAGTAGCTAGGTAAAAAGCAGTTGATAGGCCTTGAGATGATCCAATTAATTTAAGAAAGTTTCTCCAAAATTTCACTGTGAACTGCATCCCTCTGTCCAAAATTATTTGCTTAGGGGCACCATGTAGTTGATAGATATGTTTTAGGAACAACTTAGTCAGGCATTGAGCCAATGGAAGTCCTTTGCAGGCGATAAAGTGAGCCTGTTTTGAAAATAGGTCTATCACAGTCCAAATGACAGTATTTCCTCTACTGTTGGGTAGGTCTACTATAAAGTCCATATCTATTTCTTCCCATGACTGAGAAGGTTCGGCCACTGGTTGCAGTAACTCAGGGGTCTTTTCTAGGATGCTTTTCATGGTGGCACATACAGTACAGCTCTTGACATAGTTTTTTGCATCTCATTTTAGTCCCGGCCACCAAAATTGCCGGTGAGTGAGATGTAGAGTTTTTAGATATCCGAAATGTCCAGCCTGTTTGACATCATGGCTGTGTTTTAGGGCATTAGGATGAAGAGCTGTCCATACTTTAAAAGGCACCTTGCTCCCTTCTAAGTAGTGCTGCCAGTTTAATAGCCCCCACCTAATAGCGAAGGCCTCCTTCTCCCAGACTGTCCATCTCCTCTTGCTTTCACTAAAGTTCTTAGAGGTGTAAGCACAAGGTTGCAGGACCCCACTTTTATTCTTTTGCAATAACACCGTTCCGACTGCCACGTCACTGGCGTCTGTGTGAATTACAAAGGGCTCCCCTGGGCAGGGGTGCTTTAGGACTGGTTCAGCCACAAATAGTCTTTTTAAATTCTCAAAAGCTTTCTGACAACTCATAGTCCATGCTAGCAGTTGGCCAGGTTGCAGTTTTCCCCCTCCCTTGCCCGTTTTGAGTAGTTCTGTAAGAGGTAGAGCAATCTCAGCAAAAGAGGGAATAAATTGACGGTAGAAGTTGGCAAACCCTAGGAAGCTCTGGAGCTGTTTGCGGGTTTGAGGGGGCTGCCATTCAATTATGGTTTTTACTTTGGCTGCATCCATTTTGATAACCTCATTGGAGATTCTATAGCCAAGATAATCTAATCGGGTTTGGTGAAATTCACTTTGACATAAAGTTTGGCATTCAATAGTTTCTTTAACACTTCTCTGACCAGTTTTATATGGTCAGTCATATTCATGCTGTATATCAGGATGTCATCAAGGTATACTAGGACCCCTTTGTATAGGTGTTCATGTAGGACCTCATTAATCAACTGCATAAATACAGCTGGGGCCCCCTGCAGTCCAAATGGTATGACTTTGAATTGGTAGCTCCCCAAGGGGCAGTTGAAGGCTGTCTTTCACTCATCCGAGTATTCAATATCAGCTGGCCTGGCTGCTCTGAGGTGCCTGGAGTTTCCGCTGGGCTTAATCCACTCTGATGACCAGTCCAATTCTCCTGGTTGTTTGGGTCTAGCTCCCAGCTGGGCTGATTGCTGAAACTCTTTCCCTGCTGGCTTCTTCACTGGCCCTTCCCCCACTGGGGTAGTTGCTGGTGCTGGGGAGCTGGCTTCAGGCAATTTTACTCCCTCCATTATGGGATCTTCCCCAACTCTTTGCCAGACTGCCTCCCAAACTTGTAGACAGCGATGGGAGTTCGGGACTCCCTAATTAGTTTAAAAAGTAGTGTGGATTCCAGCTTGATGTCAAATTTCCAATGTATGGGCTTTTCAAGTGACTCTGAGGCATTGTTTACCTTAAAAGTCCTTTATTAGCCTAATACACCGGCAAATGCTTGCTCAAAGGAAGCTGGAATCTGAAATCTCCGCCCCTTGCACAATATATTAAAACACAATTCTCCACCTTTCTAATTTTGTCATTAATCATATTCTCCAATTAATTTAAAGAATCAGTTTCCCTTCCATTAGAAAACCCACTAAGGCCTTGTCTTCTTTAGTTAGAGAGATGGCCTTGAAAGTGCAATCCTACTCATTCCCCCTCCCAACCTTAAACTAAATCTTTTAAAGCAATACACAAGTTTAACATATGAAATGGCTACTTCTTCATCTCTTGTCAAGAAATAACATTCGATGTTATCAGCGTTGACAGTAGCCTTGCAGGGTAATTCTATGTCTGTTTATTTTGAAGTAAATCTAATGATTTAAATTAGTTCATTCACAAGATAATATGCCTAGGATAGATTATTCAATTGTTTCAGACTGCAGTTGATAATGAATGGGTATCTTTAAGAATCTATTGCTATTGCTTCCACCTTCTCATGTGCTTAATTCTATGTTTTATAAAGTTAGCATATGCATTTCTTTCTGGAGGAGATAGCTATAAGAGAGGTTGTGGTACAGTGGTTAGAATGTAGTATTGCAGGCAAATTCTGCTGACTGCCAGCAGTTTGACAGTTCGAGTCTCACCGGCTCAAGGTTGACTTAGCCTTCTATCTTTCTGAGGTCAGTAAAATGAGAACCCAGATTATTGGGGACAATATGCTGATCCTATAAACCACTTAGAGAGGACTGTAAAGCAAAGTGCTAAAGCAATGGGGGAAAAGTCGCAATACCTTGTGCGACATCATGTGACATCGCAAGTTTGGCATGCCTGATCTAGTTGATGGATCTAAGAATGAAATACCAGATTATATCACAGCTCTTCTCAAGTTTTGTACTTTATACCTTCTGTCTATGGAGATTTTCAATTATCCAGATCATGGTTGTCCTAAAGGTACTTTTCAAAAGGCAACTGGAGTTTCTTAGCTTTTTTCCTTGAAGACTTTTTGCTTCTCATTCAAGAAGCTTTTCACTTTTATTGAATGGTGGGAATGGAAGGATTTATGTCAACCAGTCATCTGATTGTTAACACTCTGACAGTCATTGAGGCCACTTGGGGGTTTATTTGTACCCACCTGAACCATAATGCAAATGGATGTGGAAACCTCTTGGGATTGCTGAAAGAACTGTGTTGTAAATGGGAGGTAGCTATTGTCATATCCCTCCCCCTCTGCTGAGAGAGGGTTTTCAATTTTAATATAGATGGCCTCTTTAACCCCTCTTTCAAACCAGTGGTCCTCTCTGTCCAGAATGTGGACTTTGTTGTCTTCAAAAGAGTGGCCTCTGTATTTTAGATGCAGATGGACTGTTGAATCTTGTCCTGATGGATTTGTTCTCCTATGTTGTGCCATGATTTGTGAAGTGGTTATTTTGTTTCACCAATATACAGATCTGCATATGTACCATTGCATTGCACAGCCTATATTATTCAGTTTGTGTCTTGGTGCTTTATACTTAGGGTGGACAAGATTCTGCCTTAATGTATTCTTGGGTTTAAAGCATGCATTTATGTTATGTTGGTTGAAATCCTCCTAAGCTTTTCAGATGTTCCTGCAATGTATGGAATGAAACATTGTTTCATTTGTTGTTCTCTTTTTTGTCCCACTCCAGCTGGATCTTTTCATGGATTTTATGAAGGCCCAATTGGGATTGCCACAAGTTCTGAGGGCTTCATGATATGTTTTAGTTCTATTTCTTTTCCCTCTTTGCTGGTAGGCAAACCTTCAGTGCAGGGCGTAGGGTTCTGATCATTCCAATTTTGTGGTCCAGGGTGTGGTGAGAACCAAAATGTAAATATTTATCTGTGTGCAGGGGTTTTCTGAATATTTCAATATTGAGGCTTCCGTCTTTCTTAATGTGTACTGCACATTCCAAGAAAGCCAAAATATTTTCCTTAACATCTTCCCATGTTAACTTAATGTGGCGGTCCACAGTGTTGATGTGTTTGGTGAAGGCTTCCACTTCCTGTGTTTTAATCTTGATCCAAATATCATCCATATACCTATACCAGCGAGTGGATGGAATTCCTGTGAAGGAGTTTAGGGCTTTGGTTTCTACCTCTTCCATGTAGAGATTGACCAGAATGCGAGGTGGGAGGGAGAGCACAAGTGGATTTATGGCACAGCCATATTTTTGTCTGTAGAAACCTTCATTGTATTTAAAATAGATAGTGGTCAGGCACCAATGCAGCATGGCACATACATTTCTAACTTTTAGTAATATAGTCACTAACACAGTTTCATCATTACAGTCTAAACGAGGAGGGACAGATACATCCATGTTGTCTTCCATTTCATTTTTTTTTTACAAAAACTTGCACTTATTAATGACTGAAATCATACCTTGAACATGTAAGCAAACCTCCTTTGACAGTTTCACGTGTTACTTTCAGATCCTTCTGTACCCTATAGTGCCTCTATTTCAGAAAAATTGTTCCAAGAAGATAGTAGAAATGCAATTGAAGTGTATGTCTATCAGATTGCTTAACATTTGTAATATAATTGCATTAACCTTCTCTTAGATCACTGAACCACAGGTTTCCTTTAAATAAGAATATGTTTAAATGATCACGAGAACCTATTTCCCTAAACAGTTTCCCTATGTCTAGGATACTCATAGGCAATCCATATAACCTGGAGTTCATATCTCTTATGTTTAGCAAAATGCTGGGAACTGTGGCCTCTTTTCTCTCTCTTATCCTCTATCTTTGTTCTTCCTCTTCCATTAAAATCTGAGAAATAACACTCTTAGCAAGAACCAGTGGGGGAGAAGACACACCCTTAACCATATTTCACAGTATCTTTTGTTTCTCCACTGCTAAGAAATTAGAGGTTTTTATAACAATCACTAGAAAGAAGCATGAAAGTTTAATCTCAGATTCTTTCCCATAAACCTATTAAGAATGTAAGACACCTAAAGGCTTTTATATAACAAAGCCCCACAGCTAAAAATCACGCAGAACTCTCCATTATGCATACAATTGTACTTGGTTAATTTCAATTTTACCCCAGCCATTTCTTTATAACATTCTAACTTTTCTTGTAAAAATAATTCCCTGTTGAGCTTGTACTATTGTAAATAGTACCCAATAACAGAAGATTTTACACTGTGAGTATATTAATATTTTCCCCTTAACATCTCAAGATGAAAGAACATTACTCTGCTGAAGTGTTCAGATATAGACACTTAAGGAGATTTAGTCTGAGCAGAAATTAGAGAAATTTGTCTGTATTAATGCCTTTAAATACCCTCATTATCTCAGTGCTTGCTAAGGCCTGAACTAATGTGAGGTCAGAAAAAAATGCTAACTTACAGTATATGCCAGAAAGACATTCCTACCTTGCTTCTAAAATTTCATTTTGACATTGATGTTATTAAAGATTGATTTCTTAGCCTGAAGTACTGCATGAGTCTTTTAAGGAAAAGCATACTATAATTTCTTTACATTCATCCTGGCATCTCACATTTAAATATATTCATCCAGAAAGAAGTTTAACTGATTATAGTACTTCCCCAAATAATATCTACTTAGAATTTTAGGATAAGTATTTCTACATATTATTTTTGTTTAAACATAAGCATAAACTGGTTATGCTGTATTAAATATATGATGCAGTTTTTGTCTGGCTTTGTTGTTAGAACAATTCATTGCATAACTATAATTATTGATCATAGGTAAAGGTAAAGGTTCCCCCGCACATGCGTGCTAGTCGTTTCCGACTCTTGGGGCCAGTGCTCATATCCGTTTCAAAGCCGAAGAGCCAGCACTTGTCCGAGGACGTCTCCGTGGTCATGTGGCCGGCATGACTAGATGCCAAAGGCGCACGGAACACTGTTACCTTCCCACCATAGTGGTTCCTATTTTTCTACTTGCATTTTTACGTGCTTTCGAACTGCTAGGTTAGCAGAAGCTGGGTCAAGTAACAGGCGCTCACTCTGTTACGCGACACTCGGGATTCGACCCGCCAAACTGCCGACCTTCTGATCGACAAGCTCAGCATCCTAACAAAAATATCTATCACACCAGAGATTCTCAACCTCATTTCTCAGCATGCTGCATGAATTTTGGAAGTTGAAGTTGAAGTCCACACATCTTAAAGTTACTGAAATTAAGAAATACTGTATCACACTATTCCCTTCCGAATAAGTGACATAATACAGAATGCAGAAAAGGAATTAAAAATAGGCAGAGAAATTAAAAGCATGAGATATGAGAAAGAAAAAAAGAAACAAATTAGTGTATTCACTATACTTTTTCATAGATTTCTGGCTTTGAAAACTATCCTTGCTTCCATCACATGAATACATCATTTCATGCACTGATTGTTTCTTTAAACTTCTCAACTCTCTCTAAAGATCTCATCAGTTCCATCCAGCTAACAAGTCTGCCTGCCCTCCCTTTTTGTCAACCCATTCACAATTATGAGTATATTTTGCAATCCAATCTTTTTTCTATATGCCCAAGCCATCTCAACCTTTTCTTTCATATCGATCTCTGTATTTTGGATTTAATCCATATTCATCCATTAATTCTTACCCTTTACATGCATTATTACAAACAAGTACTCAATTTCTACTATGTTCAATTTGTGGTTATGTATCTCCTGATAAATTCAAGCGAAAAAAGTGACATAAGCATGCTCTTATGCACAACCATTTTCACTTCTCTTGACAATTCATTATATATTTATATATTTATAATTCATTTTATATTCATAATTATATATATATTTATAATTATATATTTATAATTATATAAATATATAATTATATTCATTATATATTTCATTATATATTTATAATTCATTTCATTTTCTGCCTCAAAGATACTAAGTGTTTGATAAATAAATTTTCACATCCATTTTCACAAAATCCATCTAATAGTCTGATATTTACTGCAAATCATTTATATTCTCAACCAATAAGAAGCCATAATTGGAATAAATTAGAATAAAAACTATATGTATATGCCAGATCCCCAGGCAACATATCTTCAAGTTACCACAATGTTTATCCATAACTTAGATGAAATAACAGATTTCATTCTGTTATTCTACTTTACTACAATAAAGATTAGTCCTGAAATCCCTGCCATACATGTTTCTTGACCTGACCTACTTCTGAATGTAAGGCTGACTTCTACGTTGATACACTCCAAAAGATTTCTATCCCATCTTATACTAAAATAAAAGGGAAGGGGGAAATATATTGATTTCTTTCATGCTCTCTTTGTAGATTGTATAATCTCTTCTAAAAGTTCCCTCTTAGTAGCCGGCTGAAACCTTCCCTATCTCCAAGGTCACACTAAATTCCTTTACATGAATACAGTAGGATGCACAATAATGTACAAACCAGAATATGAAAATGGGTTTATGTATATACACCAGAATATAAAACTCTGAAGCTTTGTAATTTAATTGATCTTTTCCATTGCTCAAACAGGTTTCTATTTTAATACATTTCTAGACTGTCTAGGTTCTAATGCTACTGTGAAATAAATTTTAAATGTTATTTCAGGTGCTCAACTCAGTTATAAACTATTCTATCTTTGGTATATATAAGGAGTCACATACGGTATTTTCATTAAGAAAAATGTGTGGCTAATATTTGAGTTTTATGTAATAATCAGGTTTGCCAGAATACTGTATAGCAGCTTTTATTGTAATGTGTAGCCCAGTCTGAATGATGTATTTTTTAGTGTTTCAAATACAAATGTTTTACTGACTTTATTGAAAATGTTCTGAGTTTTGTTTTTGTTGGTGTGGCTACAATCAAGTAAGTATTAGTTAGAGAGCTTTAGCTGTGTGAAAATATCACTTACCCCAAGCTTTATTGGTGTCCCTTCTGAAACTAACTCAATGTTAGTTGATGGTTCTTAATGTTTTCAAGCTGTGCAGCTGGTTTTACTGCCTTTCTGGAATTCAAAATTGGATTCCTGCACTGATTTCACTTTAGGCTATAGATAGAGATGTATAGTTTGATTAGCACATAAAATGTTTCTTTTGGAAAATAATGCATGCAAAGCAGATAAAACATGAGCATACTGAGATGCATATCAAGTTTTTAAACTTTTTACATTTGATTAATTTATTATGTTGTGTTTAGATCAATGAGTTCAGTTCCTTTCCATTTAGTTAGAGAATCAAACATTTTTAATGTTTGGTACAGGCTATTTGCTGGTATTCTATTTTAATTATGAGTCACTCTTTCATTTTTTTATACTTGTTTTGTTGCTCCATTTATCACTGAGCTGTTTCTGCAACCATGCTGGTTTTCACTGTAGTATTGTTTTTGCTTGGGCCTTTATGATCTTGTTTTTAGAACTTCTCAAGCATCTTGAGCTGTTGTTTTTTCTTTAGAATTTTCTTTGGAATTTTTCCTAATCTCTGTCTTAGTTTGTTCTCTTAAAGTCTAGAACACTAGTCTGACTTGTTCAATTACCTATGGCTGCATCATGATTAATTCTAATATGATTGTTATATACTGGGTTCTGTGCTTGATTGAAGAGACGAGGTGAGTGAGTTCAGCAAGAATCATTCTTTATATTATATTTATATTATTAAATGTGTGTTCGGCGTCCTCTTGGTGGATGGCTTTCTCGTGCTGTGCTGTTTTGCATGGATCGTATGGCCCCGCCAGTGGCTTTGTCCGCCATGATCTCTTTCAGTGCATCTGGAAATGACAGGGTCTCTTTGGCAAAAAAGTTTTTGCTGTAGCTCTCAATTCCGGAGGCTGCAGAGGGAGCCGGTACCAGAGTCTCTCCTCTATGTCAGAGAACTGGCACAGGCATGCGGCCTGTCTCAATGCTGTGATGAATTCAGACACTGTTTCACCTTGCTGCTGAACCCTCTGTTCAAACCCGTGGCACCAAGCAATTACCAACAGCTTGGGCTGGAATGGTCGCCGAGTCATTTATTCAAGTCCGTGAACGTTACAGACTCCAATGGCGGCGCGAACAAGTTCTCCGTGATGTCGAACATGGCTGGGCTGCAAACACACAGGAGCGTAGCAGCCTTCAGGCTGTTCTCGGTGACTTGATTGGTGCATAGATAGTTCTCAACCCTGGATAGATATGAAAACCATCTCTCCGGGTGAGCTATATCAAATTCTTCCAACTTTCTGACCTTCACCATTTCTGCAGGTCTTCGTGGCTGGGGTTTGTTGTCTTCTTATCCTGCTCCTCTGTATACCCAGGGACTGATCCTCTGGTGCGTGGTCATTAGCGTGGCTGTGCTAGACCGACCATGGAAGGGGAAATTGCTTTTCCCACCAGGTGCGTTCCGACCTCTCCCCTAGTGACTCTCAGCTCGGTTGGAGGAGCAGAATCCCACCTTCGTCACCAGTGTTATATACTGGGTTCTGAGCTTGAATGAAGAGACAAGGCGAGTGAGTTCAACAAGTATCATTCTTTATTTGCCTACAGGAACTGAACTGGGAAAACAGGGCTGCGAATGCAGCTACTTATACCCTGGCCTCTAGGTGGTGGCCAATAGGTTTAAAGTAACCTATTGCCACCCTAGAAGCATCCAATGGCGGTGCTGGAGACGGGTTGTCTGAGAAGCTGGGAGCCGTTAGCCAGCTTCCCTGCTTAAGCAGCCTTCCAGCAATTAACCCCATGTGATATTCTTTAGTACGACAAAGCCCAAAACATTACAATGGTCTCTCTCCCCCAAGGTTCCTATAACTTGAACTCCCTTAACTGTTTCATTCCTATTAATAAGAATTAAGTGCAGTATCGCTGTTGTTCTAGTTCCCTCCTCTACCTTTTGTGTTAGCTAAGTTAGCTAAGAATGTAGGACCTGTTTGGTCCTACATAATTTGCCCCCCAGTTTATGTCAGAGTAGTTGAAGTCCCCCATTATTATAGTAATGTGTTTCTGCATGCCTCAGCTAACTGATTAGTAAAGAGTTCATCTATTTCCTCCTCTTGGTTGGGTAACCAGTAGTAAGCAGCTATAGCAAAGTCATTTCTTTTGCCTCTAATACTTACCAAATAATTTCAAAAAGGCTTTCATTCTGTTTGTTTCCCATACTATAGGAACATTGCTGTACAGACATCTAAGCCCTTTATGGCTGATACCTTTTTTTCTTTGGGGAAGTCTGAGCTACTTTACTTCCAATCACTGGAACACTTGACAAAGTCTTTTCTTCAGATATCTGTGTGCTTCCTTCCAGGGTATGAAATCAATTACTCAATTCTAGAGGCAGAGGCTGCGTTCTCAGTTTTTTTCCTTTTCATGACATACTGCCATATATTCTATGTTCGCTTCTAATTATCCACTTTTGTGGTATTGTCTTCCAAGCTAACGTATTATTAACAGACTGTACTGAATAATTGTCTCATAAAATTCTGTGAAGAAGCTTTTTCATCTTAAGTTTTATGTCTGTCCTGGAGGATTCCAAAAAGAATTTTCCTGGAGAAATATGACATTTACAATACATTTTGCTTGAAAACAACTGTTCAAAATCTAAAACTTGATTTGGAACACTAAAGTGGTGAATTTTTGAAAGACAAGATTATGTACTGTTTGTGGGTACTGATTGATGGCATATATCTCAGATTAATTGATTTAACCACACAAATAGCAGGTTTGCTGTCTTCACACAGTGGATTTGGACCAAGCTGTATTAAGTGCATTTACCTGCACCTACCTATTCATCAACTCCCAGGCTTATGAACCCTTTTATCCAATAGCCTTTTCACAATAATTGTAATTTCTGTGAAGGGAGCAGAATCATGGAATATTGCACTATTTTTATTTTTTAAATTAAATTCACAAATCAAATGTAGTTTATTAACATAGCTTTATATTGGTTTTCCCTACAATATCTTAATTTCCAGAAAGTACTCCAGCTGGAAATTTCAGGAAACATAGTTAAATCCAGTTACAAGATATGAGATTGGTGGAGCTAAACTGGGGTTTCAAATCCTTCTTTCTTTTTGTGCTTTGTGATCCACTTCTGATTCATTAATTGCCTGGGGATGTTATACATTAGCCAGTTCACTTCAGGAATCAGGTAGAGTTGTGGAGGGATTATGTTCCTGATCAGAAATAGTATGTTACCTCTGAGACTGACTATAAGAGCTCCTTCTCTAATCTAATATTTGTAAGACTAAGAATCCATCACAGCAGCCTTCCCCTCTTTGGAACAGCAAGCTCGAAAGGAAGCAGAAGGATTTGAAATATGTAGTTACTAAGAGCATTAATACCTTTCACCAGTAAAGTATGGCTCCTCTCAAATGAGCTGTCTAGGACAAATAAAAAATTTGATATTGTCAAGAAAAATAAATGGAACAGAAGCAAAGATGTCTCTTGGAGGCAGCGTAGTTAATGGCCACCCAGGATATTAATCTTCATGCTTCAGGGCATAAATGGATCAACAAGTAGAGTACTTGCTCTCATGGGAAGATATGATTGGTTAGGACAGGCTTGTAATCAGCTATGTGTCCTCTTCACTAGGAAAAATAGTAGTCACCTTTGAGTGAATAGCAAGCGGGTGGGTGATTGCAGCAGCAGAGCTATGACAAGGGTACTATGCTGGCTATAAAAAGCAAAGACAAGAAAAGCAGCATTGGGAAGGCAGCATGAGACCATGGCTGTGTTATTTCTCTAGCTCTAACTTAGCCTTTTAGATGAACAAAGCAAGAAGAATGTTTTAATTCTCTTTTTTATGATTTGTATTAAGATAAGGTTATGGTGCAAAACAGAAATAATAAAAACAATCTTATAATATGCAATATCATTTGTAAAATGTCATATTGTAAGAAGTGCATATAAGAACCTTCTTTTTCATGTTGCTTTTCTGTCTATGGCAGGGGGCATTTATGTTTTGCTCCTTTCCAAGATTAACCCAACTATACAAACATATCCAGTTTGAACATGAGATACATTCTTGTGGAGTATTTGCAATTACTTAATCTATAAAATAACATGATTGTGCTAGGAATTCTGAAAGCTAATAGCCATACATTTTTAAAAGGCTCAGACTGGAGAAGGCCTTCATATCTTCAAAAAATTATAAGATTCTCCTGGACAAAGACTCTGATTGCCCTTAACTAATCAGCATTCTGCATTTATGTATACTACCCAAGTAATTTTGGATATTTATGAATATTTTATCATCATATCACATAATGCATACTACAGATATTATTTCCTGTAGCAAATGTACCTCCATACTATAATAGTAACAGTCATTTACTAAGGACAATATTAGCAAATTACACTCTTGGGAAATGGACACTAAAAACTATTTTCCGGGGAAAGTAGTTAGAATAGACAATAAAAGGAACAATTCCTATTTCCTAATGCAATTCCTTATTTATACATATTCAAATATTGTATTTCTTTAATGAAAAGAATATTGAAAAATAATTGAACAGTAATACATTAGCATATTAGCAAAGGCCAATTAAGCCAAGTAAATCTAGAATGAAACACTTTAAAGAGTTAATCTAAGTCATTTTAAGGTATGGACACTTTGTTCCACAGTCCAATACGTCCCATGAAATGTCATACTATAAAGAAGAAAATGGTAGATTTCTGTGATACTCTGCAATTTATTACATCCCTAGATTCTGAAGGAACTGGCAGATGTGATCTCAGAACCACTGAATAATATCTTTCAAAGATCCCGGAGCACTGGGAAACTACCAGAAGACTGGAAAAGAGCTAAAGTAGTTCCCATCTTCAAAAAAGGAAAAAATGGATCCAGGAAACTATAGACCTATCAGCCTGACCTCAATACCTGGGAAGATCTTGGAAAAGATAATGAAACAATGAATCAGCAAACACCTAGAGGCAAACAAAGTCATTACCAAAAGACAACATGAGTTTGTCAATAACAGATCATGCCAGACAAATCTTATTGCATTCTTTGACCAGGTGACAAAATTAGTGGACCAGAGGAATGCTGTGGATATAGTTTACTTGGACTTCAGTAAGGCATTTGATAAAGTGGACCACAACTTACTGCTTGATAAGATAGAAAAATGTGGGTTAGACAGCATCACCACCAGATGGATTAATAGCTGGTTGACCAGCTGTACTTAGCAGGTGGTCCTCAATGGAACTGCATCTACATGGAGGGAAATGTATGGTGGGGTTCCCCAGGGCTCTATTCTGGGCCCAGTTCTCTTCAACATCTTCATCAATGATTTGGATGAGGGGATAGATGGGGAACTCATCAAATTTGCAGATGACACCAAGCTGGCAACAATAGCCAACACTCCAGAAGATAGGATTAAGATACAGGAGGATCTGGACAGACTCGAACATTGGGCGCTATCTAACAAAATGAAATTCAATGGTGAAAAAAGTAAGGTTCCACATTTAGGCAAGAAAAACAAAATGCACAGGTATAGTATAGGTGGTACCTTGCTCAATAGTGGTAACTATGAGAGGGATCTTGGAGTCCTGGTGGACAATCACTTAAAGTTGAGCCAGCAGTGTGCTGCAGCTGCCAAAAAAGCCAACACAGTGCTAGGCTGCATTAACAGAGGGATAGAATCAAGATCATGTGAAGTATTAATACCACTTTACAATGCCATGGTAAGGCCACACTTGGAATACTACATCCAGTTTTGGTCACCATGATGTAAAAAAAGATGTTGAGACTCTAGAAGGAATAGAGAGAACAGCAACAAAGAAGATTAAGGGACTGGAGGCTAAAACATATAAGGAATGATTGCTGGAATTGGGTATGTCTACTTTAATGAAGAGAAAGACTAGGGGTGACATGAAAGCAGGGTTCCAATATCTGAGGGGTTGCCACAAGGAAGAGGGAGTCAAACTATTCTCCAAAGCTCCTGAAGGCAAGACAAAAAGCAATGGATGGAAACTAATCAAAGAGAGAAGCAACCTAGAACTAAGGAGAAATTTCCTGACAGAACAATTAATCAGTGGAACAACTTGCCTCCAGAAGCTGTGAATGTTCCAATGCTGGAAGTTTTGAAAAAGAGACTGGATAGCCATTTGTCTGAAATGGTGTAGGGTTTCCATTCTGAGCAGGGGGTTGGACTACATGACCTCCAAGGTCTCTTCCAAATTATTATTATTATTATTATTATTATTATTATTATTATTATTATTATTATTATTATTTTATTCATAAAACATGAAACTCAGTCAACCAAACACTCAAATTGACTGGCACTAATGGTTGACATGGGTTGCTGCCAGCATCCTAGGTATCAACCAGGTATCTCCTTAAAATGTAAGATGTTCCGAGTAGCGCAGTTTTTTGTAGCTTTGCTGGAATTATTGCAGGAAGCTGCAATTTCTTGATGTATTTTGCAAAGTTGTTTATTATTATTATTATTATTATTATTATTATTATTATTATTATTATTATTATTATTATTATTATTATTATTAATTATTATTATTATTATTTATAGTGCATAAAAATATCTCTATTTGTCCTTTATAATACTTTGATATTTTCTGGTGTATGAAAACAGGATTTGGCACAGAAGTTTTGGAAAAAATTATAAAATATCCTGTGGACCACAGTGTGCATCTTCTTAATAGATACTTCTGTTCGCAAGAGTTCAGGGTGGATTTAGCTGGTGGGAAATAACAGCAACTCTAAATCTGCAAAATGTACAAATAGTTTCCAGATATCCAAATACGTCCTGGCTTCTGAAATGAAGTTCCTGTCTTATTATTTTGCTGACATCCTGGGGAGTTGTGGATAATATAACACAGTTGAAACTTGGGTATGTCATCTTTTATTTTATCCACTAAAGCCACAGCTTTGAAATAAGGGCCAAATCATTTGCAGGCTCAGCTCTGAAAACAGCTTATTTTAAAACACTGTAATATTCTATTTTTGTTGGATTTGTGTAAAATCTTACAGTCCTATGTAAATAGCTGCTTAATGGCACAAGCCACTGTGTAAATCCACCCAAAACATAGCACCAGATTTTAGTTAAATTGAGATACGAGGCTGCAATTTGTATCTTTTTAGGTCCTAAAAATGAACACCTCTTATTTTTTTTTACTTCCAGCAAAGATTTCACTTTAAGTCTTCCTTGTTTTCTGCACCATATACAGCTTGCTTTTAAGAAAATATTTGATGTGAGATAATGGCATGATTTTGATAGATTTGCTAGGCAGACCTGTTCTGTAAAAATTCTTCAATTCTGCAGCTTATTTGCTTCATACTATGTAATTTTGGCAGCTATAGTGGCAGAATGGTACAGTTTGGTATATTTTGACACAGCAAAAGGTAACAGATGCATCCAGGTCTACTCTTTCTATGCAATATATTCTACTAAAATATGTGTGGTAAAAAGAGACTGGTATTAACATCAACATCGCCCTGAGTCCTTCGGGAGAAGGGCGGTATATAAATTAAATTAAATTAAATTAAATTAAATAAATTTCAGTCACATATTTGTTCTGGATTACGGAAATGTAAGAATAACAGTAATAAGCAGAAATATATTAATTATCTTGTGCACAAAGAGAACTGGAATTGTTGCATTTTATTTTTAAGCAGCTATACAACTTGGTGATTTGAATGCTATTTATAAGCAGATTATTTGTTTTTTTAAAAAAAAAAACACCACTGCTATGATATTATAAACGCTACAAAAAGAAGGGTTATGTTTTTATAGTCTATAGCAGGTTTGCACAATAAGCGGTCTGCAGACTATGTAGCCCACTACGCAGTCTTGTGTAGCCTGCTGGTATTTTTTTTTAAACTGAATAAATTCACTACTTCAAAATATTACTATCACCAGGAAATTCAACACTGCTACCACTGCCCTGAATGGCATGGTGTGGCAGAATGGGACAACTCGCCGTGGTCATCTCACCTGGGCTGACTCACCCCAGCCTTCTTGTCCTAGCCAACTTGCCACAGTACAACTTGCCATGGTTGAATCGCCCCAGCTGACTCATCCCAGCAATCTTGCCCCAGCCAACTCACCATAGGACAACTCACCGCGGCCAACTTGCCATAGGTCGGGGCAAGTCAGCTATGGCAAGTTGTCCTAGACCCTGGTACACAGCATCTCCAGTGTTTACTGGCCTCACAAATGCTACCAGCTCCACCCTTGCTATCATTCCTCTCTCACTAAATAGCTGATTGCACCAGATATTCTTGTGTAGCCCACAATAATGTTTAAATTATCAATGTGGACCTCTCCCTTTTACCAGTTGTTCAGGCCTGGTCTACAGTGTGATTTTCCTTTACAAATGTCTTTATTAACTAAGAGAACATTTTGCCTTACTGGTTATTCTCTCCGTTGATATCTGTAACTTTGACAAAAACTACAATTATATTCAGAAAAAAATACAGTAGAGTACAACTCAACTCTTTCGCTATATAATGCTCTTCTTTACCTCCTACAAAGCAAGACACTTATTACATAGGTACACTCAATATATTTTCTGTAAATTAATATGGTTTCCCTCAATTGAATACTTCCTTGTTATGTTAGATTAAACTCCTTCGATGAAAAAGCTAGAAGCAAAGTTGCTTTATACAGTACTGTCATTCTTTCTCAAGCGAAAATGTCAATCTACTTTCATTGTTAGACTTCTGTTCTAATTCAGCACCTCTAAGAATGTTCTGCAAGAAATGTGAACTACCAGGGGTCACAAATGTGAGATGGTAGCTATGTACATTGAATTAATAAGTGAAATAAATAAAAATAAATGTCTTGAGAACTGAGTTCTTTAGGATATGAACAGAGCAATGTGAACCATATATTAATAAGGCATAAATATTGTTTACTGGAAAGATAAACACATATTCCAATATTTGTTTATAAATATAAACATAGATATAAATATTAAAATGATATGCCATCATTTCAGTTCTTCAAATAAGTAGATACAAGAACATATCTATATTATCCCATAGTGGTGTGAAAATAACTTCCAAAACAAATTTAATTGGTTTAATTTCTTCCAAATAATGCAGCATAACAGTTCCAAATCTTCTTGGTTATAAGGCCAACAGTTTTTGACTTCAGTTTTTTTGTTAATGGGCACCCACTTTATCAAAGCTAAAGGACAAAGCAGTGCAATATGGAAAAAGTTATTAGTTGGGGATGAAAATTAAAGGCACATTAGCACAGATTAATAAGAATGTTTAGACAGTAATGATCACTACAAAATTGAAAAAGATGGCCTTAAGCAATTGTTCTGTTAGTTAAACATAAGTGAAAGGAAACCTCCTTTTAGTAACTTCAGTTATGAGAGCCTCCTGTTTCACTAAATAATTCATTGTCAACATTGCTAATATGTTAAGAAAATAGGTTCTTCAACCCTGCATGGTTAACTTTAATAATTTCAGTAAAGGTTAGCCACCTGATCTTATCTGGCCATTAAAATAATACCAAAAGTTTAAAGAAGTTATACCCAAATACCTGGAAGAATACTCAGAACATTGCTATTTGGTACAAATTAAAGTACAGCTCAGATTAGACCATAAACAATGAGACAGACAGGGCATTATTTATCCATCCATCCATCCATCCATCCATTCAGAATTTATATGGCTGCTCATCTCACTGAATGTGTCTCTGAGGAGCATACATCCAGCAATTAAAACAGTGTCAAAACCATTAATGAAACAAAAAATAAAGAAAAGCAAGATTGCGGGAGAAGAATCCATCTCAGCATATTACACAGTACAACCATTGTCTGGGCTATCTATACGTTTGCAGAAAGTCCATGCTGATATCAGAGTACTAATGCATTGAATGCACTGGTGTGACCAGTGATGGGCATGCCTCAGTATACCTATATGACACCTCTGCTCCATGAGATGCACTGCCAGTTCTTAAAGTATTGATTTTTCAACTGGGACTTGGTATCTGTTTGATAGTTAATTCAGACTGCCATGATCACCTGTAGCTACTTCTCAAAACATCTATTGCCATTTATACCAGGAAGTATTATAGACAAAATTCTATTGCATTAAAAGAAGAAAAGTTTGCCATTTAGATATCACATTGCACCTTTTGCTCAGATAGGAATTTAATTAATTTCCTCAGGGAAAGCATGCTAGTTTCTAAGAGTTAATTTTTCTACATTACTGCATCTTGATAACAGTCCATTATGGGTTCAGTTTCTAGGAATCTTTGGTTTGATCTTATTTAGCAATAGTGCTAGATTTGCAGCAGGGAAGTTTGTTAAATACACGAGAAAAGTCTCATCCCAACTAACTAGTTTTCAGAACCCATATGCCTTAGTCAGCCTTCTCTCTTTGTACCCCCATCTCCTTTCCCAAATTAGTCAAACTTAACATTTGAGAAGAGATAAATGCTAATTGGTAGTTTGATGCTTTGTTAATGCATACCTTCCTGGCCTTTATATAACCAAAAACAATGTTCCTGCCCATGTTCATAATTTTAGATGGTGGGGGAGATTCGTATTTTCTGCAGTCAATGGAATTAGACAAAACTAGAAATCCAGATTTCGGTGTCCAGGAAATAATGTTCCAGAACATGCAAAAGTTAACACTTTCTGAACATTTTCTCTACCTTTTAAAGCATTTTTATTCAATGTTTTTCAAACATTTTGATTCAATTTTATGGAAAAGAATTTGGTTTCCATTTTCTTTTCTAAAGGAGGACAAATGTGCTGCAATGCTTAACATATCGGGTGTGGGTTACTAAAATCATAGAAGAGGAAGGGGTTATTTATCCAGGCTCTAATTCCTTGTTCATTCCTGAAGTCTAAATTAACACATTGCATAGACTGTCAAGGGATGCACTCTGAATGCAGTAGAAGAGAGTTAGGAGTGAATTGGGTACTTTAGATCTTTATAAAGTTTGCTCCAATTAAAAAGTAACCCAAATAATGTGTCCCATCCATCCTGAGAAGAGCTTTAAAGGATACAAAAAAAATGGTACTGGCTGTAGGTGATTTCCCTAGACCACATTTTCTGTATTCCCGGTCTTGGGACTTATGAGTAAAGCTCTCATTTATAGGCTCTTTTTAATTGGATCAGGGAAATGTCCACATAACCCACATCCTGCTTCCCACAATGATCAGTCTTATGCTTTTTTAGGAAACCCACAAATTGCAATAGTCGTCCTCAACTGATGTTCCCAAGCATCTGTAGAACATAGAGTTCCCAAATAATTAGCACACAAATAATAAATCATATGGTGGATTTTTTTGCCCAGTAAAAACTGCTGAAGTTCATGAATGTTCTTAGAAAGTTTCCCATCCTTTTTGTCAGAATACATTAAAATTCATGTTAGGCTCTTTTGAAATGTAACTTCTTGCTCCTTTCTCTTCCATATCACTCTTAATTTTAAATAAAGCCAATCGACACTTCCTTCCTGGCACAATAGTCTATTTTACCTTAACTGAGGCATTTATTTAAGAAGCTGCATAAGTGAACACTGTGAATGAAAAAGAATATGCAGCAGTTTAATGATGATTTATGAATGCTACATAATGTAACAGCAGGAGGTGAATATTTCAGTTATAGTGCTATTTTAAATACAAATAACACTAATTTGAAATGCTGTTCTATTTGAGTTCCCATAAATGTAAAGCCTGGAGTCTTTGCCCCTCCTACCAGTATTATTAAAAAAACAGGCTTGAAAGGAGCATGCAGTACAGTATGAAAAGAAAAACTTACCCTTTAATTCTTACCAATTAAAATTACTGCAATATTGGCTTCATGTGAACTAAATGTATATTGTTTTCATATCTATATTTATCTTTCACTTAACTAAAATTAGCTAACTATGATTAGTTTTGCTTTCTGCAAGTGCAGGTTTCAAGTTCAAACTCTTTTAAAATCTGGATCAGTATATTGGTTCTCAGTGGAATATTCCAGTTTTGAGTCCTGATCTGCTCTGATGAAGTATCATCTGGTTGTAATTCTACAACCACCTGAACATTTACATCAGCACAGTTGTTTCCCTGTGTTTTAGATGTACAGATTTGAGGATAAAGAGTTGAGAAGAGATGCCTAATTCATAGCTCAGTTCCTTTGCTGCACCAGCTGTTTGGAGAACGAAATGATCAGGGTAACCTTTTACTTGATTTGTTGGTACTCTCCCCCAGAATGCTAGAAATAGTCACAGCACACTCATTCAGAAAAAATGAAGACAGAAGAGAAATTATATTTTGTCCTATTATTTGATATGATAATATAGACATTCTGATAAGAGATAATTTGGACATTTGATATTAGCAAGCCTTTCCTCTGCTTCTCAAAACATGTTCTGCATGAAAGATCTCTTTTAAAGCATGAAAGGAACTTATGGGCAGTAACACTTACTGAATTATTATTCTTGGCATCTCTTCACAAGCCTAATCAGTGCTTAGTTCATCATGACTTGATTTAGATCTGATTCATCTTGGCTTTTTAGAAATCTACCTGGAAAGATCAATTGGTATTGTAGCACAAGAACTGATTGTGTGAAATAATAAAACACTTGTCTCCTGTGATTACTAGCCATAACACAAGTTGCAATCCTATTTGTGTCTATTCAGAGGTTAGTCATCTTGGTCTCAAGTAAATACACACACAAGGAGAAATTTCCTGACAGTTAGAACAATTAATAAGTGGAACAACCTGCTTCCAGAAGCTGTGAATGCTCCAACACTGGAAGTTTTTAAGAAGAGACTGGACAGCCATTTGTCTGAAATGGTATAGGGTTTCCTGCCTGAGCAGGGGGTTGGACTAGAAGACCTCCAATTATTATTATTATTATTATTATTATTATTATTATCATTATTATTATTATTATTATTATTATTATTATTATTGCAAACTCTGTGTGATTAGGGTTAAATCCTAATAATTAAACAGCAATAAGGATTAAATAATGAAAATGCCATGACAGTCATCTATCTAAACAACATGGACTACTGCCTTGTCATGGCGAAGGGGCTTGCGTAATTCAATGAAGCTATGAGCTATGCCATGCAGGGCCACCCAAGATAGACAGGTCATAGTAGAGAGTTCTGACAAAACATGATCCACTGGAGAAGGAAATGGCAAACCACTCCAGTATCTTTGCCATGAAAACCCCATGGACAGTACCAAAAGGCAAAATGATATGACACTGGAAGTTGAGCCCCTCAGGTCGGAAGGCATCCAATATGCTACTGGAGAAGAGCAGAGGGCTAGTACTAGTAGCGCCAGAAAGAATGAAGCAACTGGGCCAAATCCAAAAGGACGCTCAGCTGTGGATGTGTCTGGTGGTGAAAGGAAAGTCCGATGCTGTAAAGATTTTTTCTCCATAGGAACATGGAATGTAAGATCCATGAATCAAGGCAAGCTGGATGTAGTCAAACAAGACATGACAAGACTGAACTTCGACATCTTAGAAATCAACGAACTAAAATGGACAGGAATGGGTGAATTTACTTCAGATGCCCATCAGGTATACTACTGCGGGCAAGAATCCCTCAGAAGAAATGGAGTAGCCTTCATAGTCAATAAAAGAGTAGGAAAAGCAATACTGGGATACAATTCCCAAAATTACAGAATGATCTCAGTTCGTATCCAAGGCAAACCATTCAATATCACAGTAGTCCAAGTCTATGACCTAACCACCAGTGCTGAAGAGGATGAAATTGACCAGTTCTATGAAGCCCTACAGCATCTTAAGAACTAACACCAAAAAATGATGTCCTTATCATCATGGGGGATTGGAATGCTAAAGTAGGAAGCCAAAAGATAACCGGAATAACAAGCAAGTTTGTCCTTGGAGTACAAAATGCAGCAGGGCACAAGCTGATAGAATTTTGTCAAGAGAATACGATGGTCATATCAAGCACTCTTTTCCAACAACCCAAAAGATGGCTCTACACATGGACATCACCAGATGGTCAACACAGAAATCAGATTGACTATGTGCTCTGCAGCCAAAGATGGAGAAGCTCTATACCAGGGGTGTCAAACTCAATTTCATTGAGGGCCACATCAGCATTATGGTTGCCCTCAAGGGGCCAGGTGGGTATGACCAGGGTGGGCGTGGCCTACTGGGTGGGCATGGCTAGAGTGCGTATGGCCTACTGTGTGGGCATGGCCAGCTCTACATCGCTCGCATCAAGGGTGCCTATGGGGGCCTGGGCAGGAGTGGGACAGATCTGAGGGTCTCCGGCAGAAGGAGGGTCTCTGGGCCAGGGCCAAGGCAGTGGGGGCCATTCCCTCACTGTTTCCAGGATGGCTTCATGGGCCGCATGAAACCACTTTGCGGGCTGGATCTGGCCCTTGGGCCTTGTGTTTGACATGTCTGCTCTATACAGTCAGTAAAAACAAGACCGGGAGCTGACTGTGGCTCAGACCAAAATTGTTGCAAAATTTAGGCTTAAACTGAAGAAAGTAGGGGAAAGCACTAGGCCACTCAGGTATGAACTAAATCATATCCCTGATGAATATACAGTAGAGGTGACAAATAGATTTAAGGAATTAGATCTGATAGACAGTGTGCCTGAAGAACTATGGATGGAGGTTCGCAACATTGTACAAGAGGTAGCAACTAAAACCATCCCAAAGAAAAAGAAATGCAAGAAAGCAAAATGGCTGTCTGAGGAAGCTTTGTAAATAGCTGAGGAAAGGAGGGAAGCAAAAGGCAAGGGAGAAAAAGAAAGATATGCCCAATTGAATGCAGAATTCCAGAGAATAGCTAGAAGAGATAAGAATGCCTTCTTAAATGAACAGTGCAAAGAAATAGAAGAAAACAATAGAATATAGAGAACCAGAGATCTTTTCAAGAAAATTGGAGAGATGAAGGGAACGTTTAATGCAAAAATGGGCATGATAAAGGACTGAAATGGCAGCGACCTAACAGAGGCAAAAGAGATTAAGAAGAGGTAGAAAAATTACACAAAAGAACTATACAAGAACGAGCTTAACGTCCCTGATAACCACAATGAGGTGGTCACTGACCTTGAGCCAGAAATCCTAGAATGTGAAGTGGGCCTTAGGAAAGCTGAGCAACAACAAAGCTAGTGGAGGTGACAGCATTCCAGCTGAGCTATTCAAAATCTTAAAAGATGATGTGATAAAAGTGCTACACTCAATTTGCCAGCAAATTTGGAAAACTCAACAGTGGCCACAGGATTGGAAAAGAACAGTTTACATTCCAATTCCAAAGAAAGGCAGTGCCAAAGAATGTTCAAACTATTGCACCATTGCACTCATTTCTCATGCTAGTAAAGTTATGCTTAAAATCTTACAAGCTAGACTCCAGCAGTATGTGGATCGAGAACTACCAGAAGTACAGGCAGGATTTTGAAGAGGCAGAAGAACTAGATATCAAATTGCCAACATACGCTGGATCATGGAGAAAGCTAGGGAGTTCCAGAAATATATCTACTTCTGCTTCATTGACTATGCTAAAGCATTTGATTGTGTAGATCACAACAAATTGTGGCAAGTTCTTAAAGAGATGGGAGTGCCAGACCATCCTATTTGTCTCTTGAGAAACCTGTATGCGGGTCAAGAAGCAACAGTGAGAACTGGACATGAAACCACTGATTGGTTCAAAATTGAGAAAGAAGTCCAGCAAGGCTGTATACTGTCGCCCTGCCTATTTAACTTATATGCAGAGCACATCATGAGAAAGGCAGGGCTAGATGAATCAAAAGTTGGAATTAAGATTGCCTGGAGAAATATGAACAACCTAAGATATGCAGATGATACCACTCTAATGGCAGAAAGTGAAGAGGAACTAAAGAGCCTCTTGTTGCTGGTAAAGAAAGAGAGTGCAAAAATTGGGTTGAAACTTAACATTAAGAAAACCAAGATCATGGCATCCAACCCTCTCAATTCCTGGCAAATAGATGGAGAATAAATGGAGGCAATGACAGAATTTTTTTTCCCTGCGCTCCAAGATCACCACAGACGGGGACTGCAGCCAGGAAATTAAAAGACATTTGCTCCTGGAGAGGAAAGCCATGGCAAATCTAGACAGCACACTAAAAAGCAGAAACATCACCCTGCCAACAAAAGTGCGTATAGTCAAGGCTATGGTCTTCCCATTTGTAATGTATGGCTGTGAAAGTTGGACCATAAGAAAGGTTGAGTGACAAAGAACTGAGGCCTTTGAACTATGGTGCTGGAGAAGACTCCTGTGAGTCCCTTGGTCAGTCCTAGAGGAGAGCAACACTGGCTGCTCTTTAGAAGGCCAGATACTGAGTTGGAACTCAAATACTTTGGCCACCTAATGAGAAGGAAGGTCTCACTGGAGAAGAGCCTAATGCTGGGAAAGGTTGAGGGCAAGAGAAGAAGGGGACAACAGAGAATGAGGTGGCTGGATGGAGTCACTGAAGCAGTAGGCGTGAGCTTAAATGGACTCCAGAAGATGGTAGAGGACAAGAAGGCCTGGAGGAACGTTGTCCATGGGGTCGCAATGGGTCAGACACGACTTTGCAACTAACAACAACAACAAAGCAACTTCTATTCTTCGCAACAAAGAACAGAAGAAACCAAATTTTATTCTTTATCCCCCTTTAGAATTATATTATATAGTTCCCATCCTCCTATATTCAACACCTTCAATAAACCCAGCAATGACCATTTTCATTGATTTCCAGCAAAAAGTCCATAAAAGGTTTCCAAATTTTATAAAAGTTCTTATTGTTTTGTCGCTAATCAAACAGGACAATTTTGCCATCTCTACAAGTTCTGCCATATTCACAATCCACTCCTCTATTGCAGGTACTTCTGTATTTTTCATCCTTGTGCATATAGTAGCCTTTCTGTGGCTACCCTATATAAAACTGATCATTCACAAGACCTTTCTAATTATATATCTATAAAGCTGCTTCTTTAACTTTTTTCTTTTTCCTTGTTCTATCTATATGTTTTTAGCATTTTTTCTTTTATTATTTATCATTTGCTTTTACACATTTGTTTTTGTTTATCTTTTAATTATGCAAAACATTTCAATGAAATTCTTTTAAGTGTAATTTAATATTTGCTATTCTATTCATAAAATCAGCCCAGGCTGATTTGTATTTTCTAATTAATTTGGAAATTAATTTGGTTACCATTCACATAAATAAAATAATAAATAGTAATAAAAGCTTGTTAAAACTCCAGTTCATAGCATTGCTATTTAACCTCTGAATCAAATAATTATACATTCCTTATAATCTCCTTTCCTTGACATGACATTTGAAGCCAAGACAGACTCAGCATCAGTCAAGGAGAAAATATTCTGCAGAAATCAGTTTGGCTGTAGGTATCCTGCTGATCAAAATGGGTTTGCTACTATTGACAGCATTCTGTCTCCTGATGACCTAATTTGTAGTCCATATATATTAACTGTATTCCCTGTATGAGAACAAGAATTTGCTCTTCTGCAGAAGAACACTGTTGCACAAATCTGAGGTGAATCTAATTAAAACAAGCAAGAAATTCATTGGATAAAAGGAAGTAATGGATACCAGAATGCCTCTCAAGGCAATTGTCATGGTTTCTTACAGTTAATAGCATTTTGCTGTTCTCTCTGAGTGCTTTAGGATGCTGTTTATTTTATTCTCAGTTAGTGGGCACGAAACATGCGAACTGCTTATTAATAGGATGGCTTTCATTATTTATGTACAGCAGGCTTTTCTTTTATGACTTAACAATAAGTCATAACAAAAATAACAAAGGTTATTTTTCAAAACCTTTGTTTCAATACAGAAAAAAATAAAAAGGCATAAAAAAACATACATATGTTCTGTCCAGTTGTCAGACTCAGCAGGTACTGTAGACCAAATCAGAATGAAACAGGAAAAGCAGTACAGTACTATCCTTCATTGTGATAGGCTGTAATAACAGTAACTTGCAAGCCTGGTTATATTTTATCTCTTTTCCTTTTTATATCACAGGGAATCAGGGAGAAGTCTTTTTTAGTCACTTCAGATGCTATCTTGCTCCTTGGAACATAAAAAATATTTCAGCCCTCTTTGCTTAAGTAACAGTTCTTGCGTATTTGTCCCCTATTCTCTAAACCAGGGGTCTGCAACCTTGACAACTTTAAGACTTGTGGACTTCAGCTCCCAGAATTCTTCAGCCAGTATAGCTGGTCTACAAGTCTTAAAGTTGTCAAGGTTACAGACCCCTGCTCTAAACCAATTGCCTAATATTCATTGGAAACTGTAGACAAACATTTTCTCTATATTAATATGTTTCATACCAATTATTCTAAAAACATTTAACTTTTTTATTCAATGCTATCCATAAAGGCAATTTGGATCTTAAAAAAATACTTGATATTTTTTCATAAACAGTGAAAATTATTTGTAATGTGAGGATTGAATGAAGTGTAATGTGATGTCTCCAATATTATAAGTCCCCAACAAATAATAGATTCATGTGCTGCAAGATGAGACATGTTTTTTATTTCACTTCAATTAATGGGAAGTTACAATGAGGAAAAGGTTGCTTTGCTATTATTGTTCATGAAATAGAAACCTGCTGTGGGTACCCATCAGTTTGCCATGGTAACATTAACATGCCATAGTAGCATTATTGATTGACAAAGCAGTCCCTCTATTTGAAATTCACCACTGAATGCAGATGGTTTATGCAGATAACTGTGCGATGTATGTATATTTGGATCAAAAAAATTTAAGATGGTTAACCTGAAAGAGCTTATTTGTGTGATCAACAGCAAAGTAGATGATCTGTGGTGGTAACTAATGTGTTTCTTATGTGAAAGATTGAATTAATAAGGACAATTCCTGTCACTCAAAGGGAAATTGCTGTGAAGCTGAGCATTTTATAGGAATGTGTGGGTCACATAATTGATGCTGTTCAATATCAGAAAGCGGAATCAGTTTCTCACATACTGACAGCAGAGATGAAAGCTTCAGGAGTTGAAATTTGCTAGTAATTGTTGTCACACCACAAGAATGAAGGCAAGAAATTTTTTCATAGGATTGTGACAGTCACCAAAACATGGGCTCATCATCATGACCCAGACGTGAAACATGGATCTATGGAATATCATCACAAAACTTTATCTGTAAAAAGAAAATCCCCCAAACCCATACTTCAGCATAAAACTCATGATTTCATTTTTTGAGATGTATATAATGTTACCCAGATGGATTTCCTTGAACGTAGCACCACTATTAACTCAGAATATTATACTGCAATACTCAATACTTTAAAACAATAAACAGATTTCACTTGCAAATTAACTTCCTTGCTTAGAAAGAAAACAGAATCTACATTTATTACTGTCTGAAAACTGCTCTAGACTTTGCGCATAAATTGGAAAAAGGGCACTTAGGATTTGTGGTTTATTGGTTAGAAAAACTGGATAACAAAAGCTTTCTTTTGTAATCATAGAGTAAGGGATAATTTTGTAATTGTACTTATATTTGCTGCAAAGATATCAAAAGCTTTCTATTTCTTAAGGTATATGTAACATTCCCTTCTAAAGGATAAGCTGAGATATAGTGGCAGGTCCCATTTTTTACAGTGAATTTTCATGACTAAGGATAAACCTAAGTCTAAGTGTTCTCAGTTCTAATCTAAAATTTTAACTACAAATCACAATGGCTTTTTATATATCTTTTTTAATAAATCTGCATTTCTCAGTGAATGTTTTTTGTCTTGCTAATTAATTTATGAAAAGATCAGGGATTTTTTTTAATAAGATCACTTGATCTTGTTCAGATACCCAGTTGGGAAGAGTAGATAGGGTGTTTATCTTATTTTACACTCACATCACATTTTGATAAAAACATAAAAGATAAAAATACAAAATATGAAACATAAAATCTACATTATAAATGTATGTCTAGATTACAGATATAATTTTTGCTTCATTGTCACAGTCATAGACAAATGAAGCAGATTAGGTAAAGTTACATAGAATAAAGCTGAATCAATATCTTACCATTCATATTTCACAAAAACTATTTACTAATTATATCAGACATATATTCACAGCAGGGAGCAACGCAGGCAGGTGAGCAGCTTGTCTTCAAAGATTACTTTTTTAATCTGCATTTTTAACATTATTTCGCTTTAATGGAAGGCTCTACATTAGACAAGTATCTAAGAAGCATCCTTTTAATAATTCTGTACAAGCTCTGTTAAAATAAAATTATATATAGTCTGGTTGTAAAGACTGTATTCGATATCAATAAAACCAAGGACAAATTGTTAGATTTTTTTTTAATTCTTTAAAAGTGTTTCTGATTTAATAAAAGAATTCTGTAGAATTCCCTATTGAGGAAGCTTAAATGTACATCCTCAGCTGGAATGATCTGTTTGATTTAGCTTGTGCATACTTATAGCTTTTTAACTTCTCTGGATATGAGAAAATCTATTTGCTGAATAGACATATGTATATAACAATTGTATAACAATTCAGGTGAGATACATTAATATAATCACATGATTAATGCTGCACAATGTGTAGGCCTTTTAAAACCTTAAATGAAAAGCATTATAATGGGATCTGATAAATAAACACATAGAAAATACCCATATATGAGATTCAGATCCATCTCGGTTCTCACCTGATGATGCCTTATGACTTACAATTAAAAGATTAAATCATTAATTCATTGTTCTGCTTTAGAAATATTTGTAGTAGTTACTTCATTTCTAATTCATTTAATAACTAATAAAAAGACCCTGTATCACGATTCCATGATATCCAAAGATGCAAGTTTCTGATTAATTCCATCCTCAGCTGAAAAGAGGCAAATGTAAAGAACTAGCTGGAAGGATAATTAAGGTCACTTTTGATTGATTTGTCATTATTGCAAAATTTCAAATTTCATTTTTTTAAAATATTTTCAGTATTAGACCACACTGACAGTGAATTTTTTTTTAATATTAGGGCCTGGCAACATGGTCTTTCTAGATGTTTGCCCAATGTTGTAGGGGGGGGGAGAAAGTATAAAAGAAGTGTAGAAAAAGGACGAAAAGAGATGGTGTAGGTGTACTGAAAGTCAGATATACTCCATATAGAATTAAATATCACACATTATAATGTAATATAGTATAAATTATATTAAGTATACCCTCTCTGTATTTATTCATATACAACTGTATTTGATGGTATGTGCTGCTTTGTATATGATTAGGTTGATTTATAATCCTTGATGAACCTTTTCCCAAAAAAGAATGAATGTGGCTGTATCTTTACACTGGACTCACCTATTTGACTCAGAATTTAGAGTGTACACAGAAATCCAAGAAAGTGTAAACCAACAAAAATATAGTGCTATTAGTTTAATCAATAAACCAGCAGTAGCCATTAAATCGGACTTTCTTTAAAGGCTTTATTTACAAAAGATCAAAATATTTGAAGTTCCTCATGGAAATAAGCAGGAAAAAAAATCATTACTTCATAACTTTTTTCCTATACAAATAATTGTAATTCATACAGTCTTCTTAGTCATTTTCATAAAAAAAATATTTTTTTATTGGCACCAATCAACTTTCTTACATTGTAAGCAGGAATAGTTTTAATGGTTAAGAACTCATAATAGGAGACAGATTGGCCTTTGTGCGTTCAGAGTTGGGAAACAACAACTCTTTCCTTTGCTCCTGAGAACTAGCTATAGCTTACATTAATAACACCTATATGGTGTTATAATCGATATTCTGTCTACATCCTGAAACAGACTTTCAATGGCAATTGTCAGGAATGAAATCCCTGACCTATTTTTTAAAACTTTTTCTTTTTTTCCTATCCCTGTCCTTTTCTAACACATTGCCTGCCTGAAGGGTCTGTAAACTCAGAAATAGACATACTCTTTTGTCATTTACTTGTATCTAATAAGGATATACTCAGGGTTTTTGGAGTTGCTTTTCATGGATCAATATGCAGTGATACCTTTTTATGTACCCTTGTTCTTAGCATCAATGTTTCTTATTTGCTTGCTTCACTAGACATACATAGAATATTTTAAGTTCTTTTGACATCTGTTACAATCAGTCAAAATAATGTTCACCATATCTCTGAGAAAATATCTCTGTGCTTTGTCTTTGTTTACTGTATGGCAGCAGAATATTTAGTTCCTTTCCTAAGGTGCCTTTGCTGTAAGTCTCTGCTGCTTTCTTTACAAGAAGATCTCCATAGCAAGTGGCTTTAATTTCTTATACTCTTGTCCACAAAAATGATATCTAGCATTGAAAATATATTGTACATTATTACAATTTGATTTTAGATTGTATTTTATTACTATTTCATCTTAAATTGTATTTTATTTTAATTCCATTTTAAATTGTATTTTATCAAATTCCATTTTAAATTGCCTTTATCATGGCACCACCACAAACACGAAGCCGAACAAAGGCAGCACAACTCACCAGCTCAGGTCTGGAGCTGGCAGCTGAGACCAGCCCATCCACTCAGAACACCCCCCCCCCACCCAATCAGAACACACCCACCATTCAAAACACACTCCCACCCAATCAGAACACACTTGGTCCCCTACCCAATCAGAGCACACCTCCACAGAACACACCCCCTCTGGCAGTTTAAAAAAGAGGAACAAACAGCTACATGCTTCTCCCAGAAGAAGGAAGCTAAAGCCACCAGCCTGATGATGACGGATGGGATTCCATCGAAACGTTGCGCCTACACCTTTAGTTCTACGCGGGGAAAAACCCGAAAAACCAAGGATCCACATACAGGCACCCGCGAAAACCTCAGAAAACATATATATATATATGTATATATATATATATATTCGTAGATTCTCGCGGGTGTCTGTATATATATATAATTAAATTTAAAACCTACCAATTTTTAATAGAACATATCTTTTATACCAAGAATTATTTTCAGCAAAGAAATATTGTTCTGGCAATATTACATCTTCATAGAATGAATTTACTGTATATATTTTCTGTAGAACTCTTAGAATCATACCGTATTGGGCTAGCATATAGCGACAATTTATCCCAGGCAATATTCTACACAAAATGTCCTAGTAATAATTATCTGGTGGTCCACTATAATGCAATATAAAATATTTTATAATGTAAAACATGGCAATGGCATATAAAAGAATAATTTTTAATTCAACAAATAATGTAAGAATATACCTTTTAGCCACAGTACTGCAATGTAACTGAATTTATAATATGGATATTGTGTTTGTAGTATTTTGGTCATAAAGATAATATACCTAATTAAATTAAATTAAATTACCTGTTGAGATTGGCCTGAATGCACTGTAATAGATTGTATTGCCACATGGAAATGTGTCAGTCATTTGGTGAAGTGAAGGATGGTGATGAGGCTGATCTTCCTTAACAATGGGTAGTTGCATCCCTTTCCACTTTGACTGTGAAGAGATGTTTTGCATGGAATAAGGCACCCCCTTGAAATCCTAAAAAGCCAACCTCATGCTTATATTGATGTAGCCATGGCTTTATTCCTCTTCTCTACTGTACAAAGTCACTTCAATGCCCCTTCAGAAATTGAATGTATGCAAGAGTATAGTACAAAATGTCTGTAACCCTTCAGTCTGTTTATTTCATGTGGAAGGAGAAATATACACATTGTGACTGAGTAATATTTTTTTGTACAAGTTTTATTATTTTTTTAATTTTACATTCAGGTATTTATGAAGCAATACGGTGGTTTGGTAGTCAAAAGTAAACAATAGCAAATAACAAATTATTTGTAAATAGCTCAAGTTACGTCAACAAAGATTCCCTCTCCAATTCCCTTAGTTATAACATAATCAAATTAATCAAATTAATGCATTTCTAATTGTGACATAATCAATTAGAAGAATTTTCAATATATTTTCACTTATACATATCCATGTCCTGTTTTTAAGTTTTACCTAATTGCAATGGAATATTCCAGAATAGCTTGTAACATATAAAAGAAAACTTAATTTTCAGGTAATCCACATTTCCCTATTTCATTAAAAAGTAATTATCCTGTCTACAGTACATACATTGTTCATTTCAATACATTCTTATTTTTTGCAATTATATTCTGTTTATCATCTTAATAGTTCACCAATTATTAAAAACTATATTTTGTTATATCCTTCCAAATTCTATAATATAAATCAATTCTAATAGCTAACTTTCCTTTCCCTTAGACGTCTAAAAGTTAAATATAAAATCAATTTATATCTATATCATTACAAACAATATATTCTATATATCATCTTAATAGTTCATCAATTATTAAAATATCTTTTATTTATATCATTCCAAATTCTATAACATAGTTCAGAGTTATGTTCTAATAGTTTAATTTTGTTTTCCCTTAAAAATCTAAAACCTAAGTATAAAATCATTTTATATCTTTCAAAGATTCTCCGTAGCCCATTAAAAGAAATTTTAAGCTCTATCATTACAAATCCCAACAAAAAGACAAATTCAATTTTTTAAATATAACTCTCGTCTTCTTTTTATGCCAATCAGGCTTCCATATCGGTGCCTTTAGATTCTCAAATATGTCCCCCATTGTTTGAATCCAGGGAAACCATCCAAATGTCAGTTTTGCAAAGAAAGTGTCCCCTTTGTAATCATTGAAGTGTTGCTTTAATAGCTCAGTTCTCGATGTTTGGTGTGATATAGTTGTCATTAGTTTAGTCTGGTCTTTTTCTTCTTCCAATTCCAGCTGGCTTAGGTAAGAGGTAATAACTGGTGTTATAGTTATTATTTGATTGGCTGGGTTCTCAACATACTGTATTTGAAGGTCTTTAATATCTTCCATCTTAATATTGCTTTTTTGGCTACTATTGTTTTTTGAGTTGTAGGTTTTATATTTAAAGTTGAGGTTTGTGCTTCAAGGTTCTCGATAAATTGTATTTATTGTTCTTTAGAGTCTCCTATTTTAATGTTAGTTTCCACTTCTTCTGTTTGTTTTTGGATTGTCAATTCATCATTTAAAGTCAAAGTTTGATTTGGTAACTTTAAGCTGTCAGATTTATCATGCAATCTGGCTTTGATTTGCTCAGTCATTGCCAATATTGTTTCAAGTATCATTTTATAGTTAAGTGGTGGAATATAATCCTCCATTTCTTTGATGTTTACAGATAGGTCTTTCATGGAGGCTGTTTTAATAAGAGTCAATGATTATCCACCTCCAGTATTCCTAAAGATAGTTTTCAGTGCCAGGTGTTCCCAATTCTTATCTTTGAAGATAATGTCAAGGACAGATCTGTTATTCAGTCAGCTCTCACAATAAAAAAAGGTTTACTTGCTATACCAGGTTTCACCACAAGATGTCATCAATAACATATAGAATAAGATGTAAAATCTTTTTCCAGACTAATATGAGGCTTTTATCTAATTAGTCCATTTTTTTCTTTTTCCCTTCTTTCACAGCTTAAGCAGAAAATAGGGTAGTAGATCCCCACAAAAATAAGAGCTTTTTAATAGGTACAAATAAGGTTGCTTAATTTTTTAGCTTAGCCATTTGATTTCTTTTAAGGTTTTAAGACTTTAAAGTTTATTCCACAAGTATGCAGTCACCGGTCTTTCAAAAGAGGGGGAGGAAATTTTCAAAAAGGTCCCACAGGAGAGTAGTTAGGGGAATAAGAAAGGTAAGGTCTCACCCAGGTCCTCCAGATTGCTTCATTATGCTTGATAGGTCTTTGGGCTTTCATCAAGGAACGGCTAAATGATCGGCCATCTTAATGGCCGATCTCTTCTTCTTTGTGCCAAAGGAGCTGCTCTGGATTGAGCAGAGGGCTTCCACCCTTCCACGATCACAGGAAGGGCCTCCTCACAGTGGTTGCCACTCCAGGGCGACTTTTGACCTTTTTCAGGGTCTTCCAAGGAACAAAGATCGGACAGCAGGAAGAGGGTTCTTCCTGCACATCTACAAGCGCCGTGCACACAAACCGGAAGTCCGTGACTGAGTAATATTTAACAGATCAAAACAACCTGAGTTTTTCATTTTAAGCAGGTGGTTCTGGAAACAAGTCACTTTAATAGGCATGTGTCCTCATTTCATTATTTGTTTATTTATTTATTCTACAAAAGTCCACCTGCCATGAAATGTGGCATAGGGAAATTTTGAATTATTTATTATTAACACAGCACATGCCAAAATGTTCTTATTCAATCTTTGCAGTTATGTATTAAGGAAAAGTGTACTACTGGTACAATAACACTATTAGTGGCAGTCATAACAATGCAGGAACAACATCTTGTGGGTGTCCATGAGAACCACTATCAGCTTCATTTTGCCCTCCAAAATTTTTAATCAATCTCCATATTTTTTTTTCCACTGCCTGCTGTAAATTGCACTGAGAGCTCCTTTTATAAAACAGGCTCATTTAGCAAAGAAGCCTGTCTTTTTTATCATAGTTTCATACACAGTGTTCTGTGACTTGGATAATCCTTCATGTTTTACTTTTTCTGTGAGGAATTAAATGACTAATTTTGTGTAGGATTAGGCAACTGTGTTTGTGTGCTTCCAGCTGATTCACCTAGGAGTTTAGATAAAAATGAACTGTAAATATGCCTCTTTTATTAAAGCTTTTTCCCAGGTAGTCTCTATAATTATATTTAGGCATAGAGTAAGGGAAAGTGATCCATGCCACTGAGCAATTTCCTAATCTTTTTTTGGCAAGGTGTTACTGTCACATCTTAATTGTCCTTGCGTTGACATAAGCATTGAAACAAAAAAAATGTTTGGAATAAGTTGTCAGCTTTCCCTCTGGGCTGTAGCAGATAGAGTACAAAGGAACTAGTCAATTTTTTTTTCTTTTCCTTCTTTTCAAATGTAAGCTGCTCGACTCCAGCTTGATGCCAACTGATACATTTAGCCTTCAGCACCCATAATGCAGACACCATGGCTGGCAGGTATAAAGCATGAAGTTCACCCCATATGGAAAGGGACTGGGTTGAGAAAAATCTGATCCAGTATGAGTAGCTAAAGAGTCCACTGTTAAACTATGTGGAATTGCTTGCATTGGTTGTAGCAATGCTTTGTTAAAATGTTTTGTGAGTTGAATTTCCCTAAACTTGGAGCCTAGATCTAGATACATAACAAGGCAATACCTTTACTTGTGTAACAATGCCAAAAGCCTAAACACTAAACTATGGTGAATTTCTTTATATTTTTGAATGACATTTCTATGTGCTGTTCTATTGAACTGTATTAAATTATACTAAAACTCAACTTTGAAGAAAATATGGGAATGATGCATTGGGAAAGCACATCATTATTATATCAAGGAATGTACAGCAGTGATTATCCACTGCTCAGAGTCACTTATTTGAGCTATACAAATTGAATAAATAAACAAACTGTAAAATAGAGAAGATGAAGCTAAGAAAGACAAAGATCAACGGAAGGATATTTAATAAGGAATTTTAGAGATCTATTAGAAGAGATGAGAAGGAGTATAATAATATCTATAAAAACATCAAAGAATTGGAGCAGATTGAAAAGGCAAGAAAAGTCTTCCAAAAGATCACTGAACCCTGGGGGGGGGGGTTTCACCCTCAAATTGATATGCTAAAGGATACCAATGGACATGATACCAATGGAGATGATTAGGGGGCTGGAGGCTAAAACATATAGGGAACGGTTGCTGGAATTGGGTATGTGTAGTTTAATGAAGAGAAGGGTGAGGGGTGACATGATAGCAGTGTTCCAATATCTCAGGGGCTACCACAAAGAAGAGGGAGTCAAGCTATTCTCCAAAGCACCTGAAAGCAGGACAAGAAGCAACGGATGGAAACTAGTCAAGGAAAGAAGCAACCTAGAACTAAGGAGAAACTTCCTGACAGTTAAAACAATTAACCAGTGGAACAACCTGCCTCCAGAGGTGGTGAATGCTCCAACACTGGAGGTTTTTAAGAAGAGACTGGACAGCCATTTGCCTGAAATGGTATAGGGTTTCCTGCCTGAGCAGGGGGTTGGACTAGATGACCTCCAAGGACCCTTCCAACTTATTATTATTATTATTATTATTATTATTATTATTATTATTATTATTATTATTATTATTATTATTATTATTATTATTGATAGTAACTGATTTAAAAAAGAATCAATATGGAAGGAATATATTGAAACACTATACAGTATTGATATCAACATCCTCACTTCAGAAAATATTCCCTACTTACGAGAACCTCTAGTCCTAAAAGGTGCAGTTAGATCAGCACTCTAGTGCTCACCAAGGCTACAATAATTGATGGAATAACTAAAAAATGTGACAAAGAATAATCAATGAAGGTTCTAATCTATGCCAATAATCCGGGGGGAAGAACAGAGGTCTATCAGCAAATCTAGAGAAGGACACAATGGAGAACAGAATGGAAGAGATGAAATGGGACTTAAAATAAATGACAGCATTTGATAGAATACCAATGCAGGTCTTTGAAAAGAATTCTGATACCATGATATCCAATATCAAATTGGCCTTTAAGTTTCCTGTGACTCCCTTTAAAAGTGAAAGTTGGACTTTGAATAAGCTGGATAGAAAGAGTATGGATGCTTTTGAAATTTGGTATTAGAGAGTAATGGTTTGTGGTGACTTTGGGAGACAGGGCAAAGCGACACCACCAAGGGTGGCCAATAAAGAGAGAGAGAGAGAGAGCAGGAGAGAGAAAGAGAAGGGGTGAGAGAGAGAATGTCAGAATGATCTCCTTTGTGCTATTGTTCTTTTTGGATGTATATATGTAAAGAAAACATAAGACACAAGACAGAATATTAATCATAGTAATGAAGCCATCGCAAAATCTTCCTGGTTCCCTGGGACCACACATAGCCAGGTCTTGAGGGACTTCTGGAAAATTAACAGGAATGATGCTAACATCACTTTTTGGGAGGGGAGGGAAAAAAGAATGTTACATAAGATGGGTGCAATGAAAAGTTTCATATGTGAGCATTGTCTGGATCTAGACCTAGTTAGCTTTAATAAATTGGATTCACTTTTACTGTATATTTCACTTTTTAACTTGAATGTAATTTTGATACGTGTTAATATGCATATTTTAGCTTTCTTCTAGGATTGCTTTTTCAATGCAGAAATTCAATTAATTTCATCAAAGCATACTTCTGCCAGCTCTGGTTGTTTTAATAATTATTTTTATGATTCCTTAAGGCATGCTGAACAGCAAAGATATGTCACTAGAGCCCCATATTAATATCCTTTCATAGTAATGATTAATTTAAATGCATGAAGATTATAAGAATTAAAAATACATAATCAATCATGAGAGGTTTATTGCAGAAGCTGAAGTATACAATATATTAACTGGCCTTTTGTTCTAATTGGATAATATTTGATAATATTTCTTAAAGACATTGTTAATGGGCTTGTTTTTTTTTTTAAAAAAAAGAAACCTCAGGAAATCAGATGGAAGGTTCAATATGAAATTCACCAATAGACAATTCCTACATTTTTCTAGGTTCTAATTTCTTCCACAACAATGTTATTATTTTTACCCGAGAAAATGTACAAATTATAGTTTTGGTTGGTTGGCTTTATCAGTTCTGCTAGAATTATCTTTTATTTAATAATAATAATAATAATAATAATAATAATAATAATAATAATAATAATAATAATAATAATAATAATAATAATAATAATAATGTTGGAAGGGACCTTGGAGGTCAACTAGTCCAACCCCCTGCTCAGGCAGGAAACCCTATACCATTTCAGACAAATGGCTGGCCAGTTTCTTCTTAAAAACTTCCAGTGTTGGAGCATTCACCACTTCTGGAGGCAGGTTGTTCCACTGGTTAATTGTTCTAACTGTCAGGAAGTTTCTCCTTAGTTCTAGGTTGCTTCTCTCCTTGACTAGTTTCCATCCATTGCTTCTTGTCCTGCTTTCAGGTGCTTTGGAGAATAGCTTGACTCCCTCTTCTTTGTGGCAGCCCCTGAGATATTGGAACACTGCTATCATGTCACCCCTCACCCTTCTCTTCATTAAACTACACATACCCAATTCCAGCAACCGTTCCCTATATGGTTTAGCCTCCAGTCCCCCAATCATCTTTGTTGCTCTTCTCTGTACTCTTTCTAGAGTCTCAACATCTTTTTTACATCGTGGTGACCAAAACTGGATGCAGTATTCCAAGTATGGCCTTACCAAGGCATTGTAAAGTGGTATTAGTACTTCATGTGATCTTGATTCTATCCCTCTGTTAATACAGCCTAGCACTGTGTTGGCTTTTTTGGTAGCTGCAGCACACTGCTGCCTCATATTTAAGTGATTGTCCACTAGGACTCCAAGATCTCTCTCACAGTTACTGCTATTCCCCCAATCATCTTTGTTGCTCTTCTCTGTACTCTTTCTAGAGTCTCAACATCTTTTTTACATCGTGGTGACCAAAACTGGATGCAGTATTCCAAGTATGGCCTTACCAAGGCATTGTAAAGTGGTATTAGTACTTCATGTGATCTTGATTCTATCCCTCTGTTAATACAGCCTAGCACTGTGTTGGCTTTTTTGGTAGCTGCAGCACACTGCTGGCTCATATTTAAGTGATTGTCCACTAGGACTCCAAGATCTCTCTCACAGTTACTGCTATTGAGCAAGGTACCACCTATACTATACCTGTGCATTTGATTTTTCCTGCCTAAATGTGGAACCTTACTTTTTTCACCATTGAATTTCATTTTGTTAGATAGTGCCCAGTGTTTGAGTCTGTCCAGATCCTCCTGTATCTTAAGCCTATCTTCTGGAGTATTGGCTATTCTTGCCAGCTTGGTGTCATCTGCAAATTTGATGAGTTCCCCATCTATCCCCTCATCCAAATCATTGATGAAGATGTTGAAGAGCACTGGGCCCAGAACAGAGCCCCGGGGCACCCCACTACACACTTCCTTCCATGTAGATGCAGTTCCATTGAGGACCACACGCTGAATACGGCCTGTCAGCCAGCTACGAATCCATCTGGTGGTGATGCTATCTAACCCAAATTTTTCTACCTTATCAAGTAGTAGGTTGTGATCTACTTTATCAAATGCCTTACTGAAGTCCAAGTAAATTATATCCACAACATTCCTCTTGTCCACTAGTTTTGTCACTTGGTCAAAGAATGCAATAAGATTTGTCTGGGATGATCTGTTTTTGACAAACCCATGTTGGCTTTTAGTGATAACTTTGTCCGCATCAAGGTGTTCGCTGATTTGTTGTTTGATTATCTTTTCCAGGATCTTCCCAGGTATTGAAGTCAGGCTGATAGGTCTGTAGTTTCCTGGATCTATTTTTTTCCCTTTTTTGAAGATGGGAACTACATCAGCTCTCTTCCAGTCCTCTGGAAGAGAGAGAGTTCCCCAGTGCTCCAGGATCTTTGAAAAATATAGTTCAGTGGTTCTGAGATCATGTCTGCCAGTTCCTTGAGAACCTTGGGGTGTAATCCATCTGGTCCTGGTGATTTGAACTCATCTAGGCTGGACAGGTGTTCACTTACCATTTTCTTGCCTATCTTAACTTGTGTTTCTATTCTGTTTTTTATGGCACTGGTTTTGGTAGGTTGGACTGTTTTTTTCCCTTTGTGTAAAGACAGATGCAAAAAACGAGTTAAATAGTTCTGCTTTCTCCCTGTTGCTTGTCACCTTCTTGCCACTTTTCCCCACTAATGGACCAATCATTTCTTTAACTTTTTTCTTGTTTCTTATATGTTAAAAGAAGCTTTTTTTGGTTATTTTTGACTTTGGTCGCAAGCCTTAGTTCATTTTGAGCCTTAGCTTCCCTCACTTTATCTTTGCAGGCACGGGCTATTTGCTGATATTCTGCCTTAGTTATGTGCCCCTCTTTCCACTTTTTTTACTTGTCCTTTTTATCTTTCAGTTTATCAGAGAGTTCTTTATGCAGCCATGCTGGTTTCTTTTGAGAGCTGTTATTTTTCTTCTTTGATGGTATTGTGGCCTTTATTATCTCACTTTTCAAAATTTCCCAAGCTTCTTGAGTTTTTTTCCCCTTTAGGATTCTCATCCATGGAATTCTTCCCAAGGTCTCTCTAAGTTTGTTGAAATTAGCTCTTTTAAAGTCCAAGATTCTAGTTTGGCTGTGTTCTATTGCTTGTGCTTCCAGAATGTTGAATTCCAATATTGCATGATCACTTCCCCCCAAGGTTCCTGTGGCTTCTACACTTTCTATCATTTCATCTCTGTTAGTGAGAATTAAATCCAATATGGCTAATCCCCTAGTTCCCTTCTCTACTTTTTGGAAGAGAAAGGTGTCTGCTAGGTTTGTCAGGAATCTGTTAGATCTTCCACTTGGTGCAGAATTTGTCTCCCAGTTGATATCAGGGTAATTAAAGTCCCCCATTACTATTGTGATGCACTTCCTACATACCTTAGTTAACTGACTAGCAAAAAGTTCATCTATTTCCTCTGCTCGGTTGGGCAGCCTATAGTATACACCTATGGCAATGTCATTTTTCCCCCTTTTATATTGACCCAAATGCATTCAAGTTTACAGTTTTCATCATTGTTGTGCTCTATTTCTGTAGAGATAAAGTTATTTCTTATATATAGAGCAACTCCACCTCCTCTTTTGTTTAGTCTGTTTCTTTTAAATAATTTAAATCCCTCTAGCTGTGTGTTCCATTTGTGGGTTTCATCCCACCATGTTTCCATAATGGCAACAATATCATATCCGCCCTCATTTACCTGAATTTCTAGTTCACCCTGCTTACTGTTCATACTCTGCGCATTGGTGTATAGACATCTGAGTCCTTTATGACTGACCCTGTGTTTACTTGCTACATAACTTGTGTGGTGCCTGAGTTCCCCTATTTTTTTAGATTGCCGGGGACAGTGATGTTCTGTATCAATTAACTCACTGTCCCCATTGTTTAGTTTAAATATTCCTCCAGAAAAGCTGTGAATTTAGTGCCAAGTAACTCAGTCCCTTTCTTGGATGGATGCAGACCATCTCTTTTGTACATTTTTTCATTGGACCAGCTACAGACATTGTGACTAATATAACCAAAGCCTTCTCCTTTACACCACTCCTTTAGCCACATATTAAATTCTGCTATATGGTGGCCTTTTCCATTTTGCTTCTTATACACTGATAAGATCTCTGAAAAAGTGAGCCTACGGCCTATTCTGCTGAGTTCCTGCCCCAAGCTCTGGAAATCATTCTGCACAGAGAGTACATCGTTTTGGGACAGATTGTTAGTGCCAAGATGTACAATAGTATCCACAGTACAGTCTTTGCTGGCATTGTTGACTATTTTGAAAATACGCTTCTTGTCCCTACTGGCAGAAGCACCTGGAAGACAACTGACCTCTTTTGAATCCTCTGTATCCTTTCCTAAATTTAAATCCCTTATAATTGAATCACCAACCAGAAGGTGGCTTCTCTTTTTGGGTACCTTTCTTTTCTTGCATGACTGATGCGTAATACCTGATTCGCACTTCTCCCTGTCAAAAACATTTCAGATTATATCATTATATATTATGATAGATGACAAATGAAAAATAAAAATGGTTTATAAAAATAAATTTACATTATAAATGTTTTCATCTTTATTCAGAAATTAACCTTCATTGGGTAAAATAACAGAATAACAGAGTTGGAAGGGACCTTGGAAGTCTTCTAGTCCAAACCCTTGCTCAAGCAGGAAACTTGATACCATTTCAGACAAATGAGACTTGGTCTCAGTAAGAGCATACAGAATTACCAAAGCTTGACAAAGCATTAACAAGTTTGAACATAGCCACCTTTGGGTGATTCAAATAGCAAGTTGATAAAACTTTGATCCAAGATTTTGTCTGGGATTGTCTGATAAGGCAGAGATGAAAGAAGGCACAGAATCGAGAGTGGGAATAACTATGAGTGGAAGTTGTCTTTAGTCAAGTGCACTTTTGCACCTTTCTCAAAAAGCAATGGCATGGGGTACCTGAAGCTGGGCTGGCACTTTGAAACACCCTGACTGAGAGCATCGTTTCTTGTTTTCTCTAGCCAAGTAAAGAAATAAAGTCTCTCCCACTATCATCATCTGGTTTCTAGACAGTTTAGAAAATAGCCTCATTTGACTTCTGGACTTCTATCACACTATACTCACTTTTCTATTCAGAAAGAGGTAATACCGTGTTTCCCCAAAAATAAGACCAGGTCTTTCCACCGCCTCCAAAAGGGGCAGCAGGTCTTATTTTCAGGGGATGTCTTTTATACTCAGCTGCAGCACCGACAGCTCCACCCAGCTGCTCCACTTCTTCTGGGGCCGAAGGAACAGCTTCATTCTGCAGCTGCATTCCAGCCTGAGTCCATAGCTCGGTTCTCAGCTGCAGGGGCCTTCTGGAAAGGCCTGTGACTGAGAAATGCAGGCCTGGTTGCAGAAGACACTGCAGAAGAGGCGGGCTGACAAGGAGAAGTCTGGGTGCAAGTAAGGGGTGTGGGGCATGTGGGGCAGATCCACATCCCCACCCCAGATTGATTTTAGGTGTGTGCCTTGCCCCCAAACTAGGGCCTATTTTGAGGTTGGGGCTTAACTTAGGCCCATCCCCCAAAATCAAGCTAGGGCTTATTTTTGGGGTAGGCTTTCTTTCAGAGAAACATGGTAGTAGATCTATGCCAATTAAATCCCAGGAAAGTGCAATATTGAGATGAATTTGGAATACCAATAGTCACCTGTGTGCCACAAATACTTATCTGCTATATTTTTCTTTCTTTTTTATAATATTTTATTAGTTTTATAATTTTACAATCAAGTATTTAAAAAGCAATGTGGTGACTGGGTTAATCAATAACAGTTCAATAACATACATAAATCTTTAGTATAAATCTCAAGTTAAAACATCAAATATTTCCTCTCTTTTTCCCTTAATATCTACTATCTCATATTAGGCTGATACAGTTCTTATTGTTATAAACTAAATAAAAACATCTTTGTTACATTTATCAATAATTTTTAGCTTATACATATCTTAATTGTGTTTGCATTCAATCCTTATATACAATCAATGTCCTGTTATTGCTTTCTTCCCAAGCTTTGTTGTTGTTGTTAGTTGCGAAGTCGTGTCCGACCCATCACGACCCTATGGACAATGTTCCTCCAGGCTTTCCTGTCCTCCACCATCTTCTGGAGTCCATTTAAGCTCACGCCTACTGCTTCAGTGACTCCATCCAGCCACCTCATTCTCTGTCGTCCCCTTCTTCTATTGCCCTCAATCTTTCCCAGCATTAGGCTCTTCTCCAGTGAGTCCTTCCTCCTCATTAGGTGGCCAAAGTATTTGAGTTTTAGCTTCAGGATCTGGCCTTCTAAAGAGCAGTCAGGGTTGATCTCCTCTAGGACTGACCGGTTTGATTGCCTTGCAGTCCAAGGGACTCGCAGGAGTCTTCTCCAGCACCAGAGTTCAAAGGCCTCAATTCTTTTGCACTCAGCCTTTCTTATGGTCCAACTTTCACTGCCATACATTGCAACTGGGAAGACCATAGCCTTGACTATACGCACTTTTGTTGACAGGGTGATGTCTCTGCTTTTTAGTGTGCTGTCTAGATTTGCCATGGCTTTCCTCCCTAGGAGCAAGCGTCTTTTAATTTCTTGACTACAGTCCCCATCTGCAGTGATCTTGGAGCCCAGGAAAATAAAATCTGTCACTACCTCCATTTCTTCCCCATCTATTTGCCAGGAATTGAGAGGGACGGATGCCATGATCTTGGTTTTCTTAATGTTTAGTTTCAACCCAACTTTTGCACTCTCCTTCTTCACTCGCAACAAGAGACTCTTCAGTTCCTCTTCACTTTCTGCCATTAGAGTGGTATCATCTGCATATCTTAGGTTGTTGATATTTCTTCCAGCAAGCTTTAATTTCCCATTAATATTCAAATTAACATTTGCTATTTATAATTTCCAAGCTTTAGGTAACCAAAGTTTCCCTTATCTCAACATCTTCCTTTTTCCATTTTCATAACAAAATCTAATATTCTAAATACAGATCTTATCTATTTGAATATAGTCTTGTTCTGTTTTCTAAAAGTTATCTATTTTCCACCATATTAAACCATCTAATTAATAATACAGCATACTCTCTAATAGATCAAAACCATTATATGTATTGTCTGGGTTAACCAATAAATCAGTAATATACATATTTTTTTTTGTTTAGGTCTAATTTTTAAAAGCTCGAATACTCCCTCTCTTTTTCTGATAATATCTATTATCTCATATTGGGCAAACAGAATTCTTATTTTCAAATGATTTCCAAATATTTTATGTTAGGTGAGCAAAATTTCCCTTATCTCAACTTCTCCCCTTGTTCCTTTTCATATCAAAGTCTATTAATCTTGTTATATATCTTACCTATTCAATTATGATGTTACTTTATTTTCTAAAAATTATCTATTTTCCACCATATTCAACCCTCTTGTTAGTAATATGAAATCCCCTCTAATAAATCAAAACTCTTATTTTCTTCAGCCTTACTCTGGCTTTCTTCCTTTGCCAACTAACCTTTCATGTCAATGCTTTTGAATCATCAAATAGTTCTCCCTCTCCCTCTATTATTATATATATTATTTGGAATAAGAAAGACTAGATGGTTGCAGTTTTTTGAAAGAACTAGCCCATTTGTATTCATTAGATTGCCTCCCTATTATCTTCCATTCTATCTATTCTTCTTCCTTTTTCTCAAATTTCTTCTGATTTTTGTAAAAAGTCTTTTCCATTTTCGGTGTTGTCACTCCCTTTTCTGATTTTTCCATTGGCTGGATCTGTTGGTCAATTGAGTCCTCTGTCTTACTATTTAGTTGTTCCACTTCTGTTATTTTCTGCATTGTTAGTTCTTTGGTTGTAGTCAAGATCTGGGTTTGTATATTTAAGCTGGCATCTTGTTCCTTTATGTTGCATCTTATTTTGTCACAAGCTGAAAGAATAGTTTTGTGTATTGATTTCAACATGGAAAGGATTTTTTCCTGATGTTCATTCTCTTGATAGTATGTTAAGTTGAAGACATAGAATCAAACGTTAAGAATAGTTTTTTTTTGTTTTTTATAGCTAGGTATGGGACATCTATTTCACGTGTTATAGGTGATCTTTATAGTAGAAATTGTTTGTCAAGTAAGAGTTTATAGTCCAAGGTCTTCCATCATCTCATGTGATAACATATGCTTCTCATGTAAAGAAATAGGAAAGCAATTCCCCACATATAGCTCTGAAACTCACTAAAAGTTTACATTCATAATTCAAACAGGCCAGATATGCTACCCAAAAGTTCCTTCTTTGCAGCTGAGTTTTTCACAGGTGGTAGCTATCAAGGTCAGAGAAGTTTTTTTCTGGAGTCTGAGCTTCAAGCCAAGTCTCTTTTAAAAATAACAATTTGTAATACCATACATCACCATGAGATGTCACCGATGCCATTTAAACTTTTTTAAGTCCAAAGTTTTTATGATAGTTTTTCAAGTCTTATTTCTATTTTTTTAGTCTCCAGTAAGAATAGGAACACTTTTAGTCCCCAAGTTTCAAAAGCATATACATCCAAATAGATTAAAAATTGTTGTTATAGTTGCTCTGTTTCTTCTGGATAGTTAGTCGCCGCTGTTCTTAGAGGGTGGGGTAGAAATTCCCTTCCCTCTCTCCTCACAGGGGGAAAAATACTTTGGGCAGCTTTTACAGGAAAAAGTACTTAAAGTCTAAAAGAGAAGATCAGATCTCACCCAGTTTCATCCACGTTGCTTTAAAGGTGCTTGGTGGTGATTTTGACTTTGGCTGTCAGCAGCTTAGAGACAAGCCATATTGCTACAGCTGGTCTTTCCCCCGCTGGTTTGGAGGGCTTCTCCAGATCCAATGGAAGGGCTGCCGCCCTCCCGCGATCAAGCAGGGGTACCCTCCTTGCTCATCACCCCTATAGGGTGACTTTCTCCCTTTCCAGGGTCCCCCAATGGGACAAAACCAGACGCAAAAGATGGAGCTCGTCTTCCAGCATCCGCGGCACCATTATGGCAAATTGGAAGTCATCTGCTATATTTTTCAAAGGCAATCAGTTGAGTTTTGCTTATTTTCTATATTATCTTTAGAAAATAGAATAGAATAGAATAACAGAGTTGGAAAGGACCATGAGAGTGAATGAGAGTGAAGGAAGATATGAGATAGGCATATTGGTTTCTTAGTGCCTTTTTTTCTTTAAGAAAGCAAAAGTAAACCCCTAAAAGGCCCTGGAGTGATTTCTAGTACAAACAGAATCAGCAATAGCTTCTTAAAAGACCCAAATGTGATTTAAACACTAATAGATATTGATTTCATATATTAGCATTTTTATTCCTTGTATTGCATTTCTGCTATCTTTTGCTAAAATAATAATGATATTGTTCGACTAGAAACTAAGGCAAATTATGGTATTCCTGTCTGAATTTTTAAAGTTATTATATGCAAATTATAAAGCTTCAGAAGGCTGTAATCCTTGCGATTTTCAAATATACACTAAACGCTAAAGAAATGTTGGCACAATTACTGTGACCTTCAGGCTATTATTTTGGAAGAGCAGGAGGAAAGCATAATTTACCCAGAAACAAGCACCTTATTACGAAACTGTTCTATTTGTCTGATTTTCAGATGTCATACCTGGTGGCAAAATATGTAGTTACATGCAAGAGTACTCAAATGCCATAACATAAATGAGCAAGTTTTAACTTTAACAAGCAGTCTTCTCCTACAGAAGAAGTCAGTCTGTCTGTCTGTCTGTCTGTCTCTCTCTCTCTCTCTGTGTGTGTGTGTGTGTGTGTGTGTCTGTGTCTGTGTGTGTATGTTTCCCACTACTTTTTTTTTAAAAAATGGCTACCAGATGAGGAAGCATATGAATTTAAGTAATCTGTGAATGTAAAGAAAATCAACAGCAATAATATTGAAGTCTTATATGTCAGTAATTTCAAAATCAGCAGCCCTTATAGTTTATTCTAATTCCAGCTGACCTTCTCCCTACCCATCCTCCTCCTTAAAGTCATAATTGTGAAATTAGTCAGCTTGATATTGTAACAGACAAATCAGCAGATTATCTAAGCTGCAGTTTCTGATCCTTAAAAACATGATCTCAGGCCAGATGCATTCTGGTTGTATGTGAATTCTAGGAAGTGTTTCTAACTGTTCTTAGAAATTTTATTACCGTAAGCCTTAAGACCTCCGCTAATGGTCTTGAATTCTCATATCAGAAGCTGTTACTTTGGAGAATGCCCATGTAACTGAAGAGGAAAGAATTAGTACTTTGCAACAGTGTTTGTTTAAATTCCTGATGAATTATACAAAGTCTGCATATTTACCAGAATGCTTGTCATTTTAGTAAGATAGAATGATGGGAACAAACACATTTAGTGAAAAATCCCATGGAATGCAATTAAACTTCACTAAACTATTCTGTCTTGCGTTTTTACCAGAAGAAAAACACACTATAGTCCTTTCACAAATCCAAAGAAAAGGCAGTGCTATGAAACCAATATATTTTTTCTTTATCAAATAACTTTATAAAAAAAATTCAAGTCACTTCTGTGTTGCATCATGCCATACCATTACATGTTTAGACTAAAGGTCATTTAGATTGAAGGTAACTCTGACTCAGAAACTATGAATGGGGCTTTTAGGTGAGAATTTAAACTAAGCTGTATTTCTGCCTTATGTGATATTGATATTAGCTCTACTCTTCTTAAACAAGAGTATTCCTTCACTTATATTATGTACACAGCCTTATGTAAATTTCAAAATGCAAGTGGTTCAGCCACCACTTGTTAGTAGCATTCAAACAGAGATTATATATTTTATGGAAACTTACAGTTGTCAGAAAGATGGGTGCATGTATTAATGTCAGAAGGTAAATTCCTTGCTTACACATGCCTACATAACATTTTCCTAAGAAGGAAAGAATAGAAAGCTCATCTAAGAACAAACCAGAATAATCCCAAACAGCCAAATGCAGTATCAAAATATATGGAGAGTGTCAGCTTGCAGAAAATTAGTCTAAAGTCTTAATTCTTGTCCAGGTTACGTGTCTTTCTAAAATTAACATATCTGCAACTCTTAGGTTCTAATCCCACTCAAATTCTAAAAAGGGAATATATTTATTAGTCTTCAAGACCCAAGTTGAACTTAATGCCATTAATTATAGATACATTAAAAGGAAAGGGATGGAAGTTTAAATAATATATTTTTAAAAAATCTTTCTTTGATATATTTTTCTTTGATACTTCAGTGTGTTGACAGGCAAAACTCTATTTGCATGTTATCTATCATGCAAAATCACAGGAGGAAAGAGAATTTTTATAAAACAAATAACTGGAAAAACAATTATGCCAGAGTTAAGATACATATCTGTCATTCTTTAGAATACAGAAAAACTGATTTTATAATAATAATAATAATAATAATAATAATAATAATAATAATAATAACAACAACAACAACAACAATAATAACAATAATAATAACAATAATAATAATAATAATAATAACAACAACAACAACAACAACAACAATAATAATAATAATAATAATAATAATAATAATAATAATAAGTTGGAAGGGACCTTGGAGGTCATCTAGTCCAACCCCCTGCTCAGGCAGGAAACCCTATACCATTTTGGACAAATGGCTGTCCAGTCTCTTCTTAAAAACTTCCAGTGTCGGAGCATTCACCACTTCTGGAGGCAGGTTGTTCCACTGGTTAATTGTTCTAACTATCAGGAAGTTTCTCCTTATTCCAATAGTCTTCTAAAATTCTTGTAAATATCATTGTTTACTTTAATACTATTCTTTACTGAACTAATATTGATGCATCAAGATAGTTTCCAATATGTGCTATACTTCAGGAGTTTCAGGCTGCCAAGTCTGAGAAAACAACACACATTTTAATTGGATATGTCATGATCTAACAACAACAAATTTATTTATGGATGGAGACCAAATGAAGATAGTTATACATACCAACAAACTAATGTAATTTAAAAGAAACAGAATACAAAATAAAGTAAAATACAATAATAAATATATTAATAAATAAACGTTGTGTAAGGAAACTAGATAAAATGTGCCATTTGCTACTGACTGAACTTATCCCTTAAAATGAGAAAAAGAAGCCTATAAGACATTGGTTAAATAGTAGTCAAAAATCTAAATCATCTAACTCATAAGGGCAATAAGAATTGCACAATGCTCAGCTATTACTTTTGAGCAGGTTTCAGAAAGCGTAGCAACTAAAGGAAATGAGTTTTCTCTTCATCGGAGTAGTCTCAGCAATTTGACAAAAGAGTTATTATTAAGTCTATGCAGCAAACTGTATAAAAAGGATAGTGGAATAAAACATGTGTCAATATAACTTAATAATCCCCAGTTTACAAGGGTGTTTGTGTGCTTCCAATTTAAGTATTACTGTGTTACTCTGTGGATAGGCAGGGAGGCAGGGAGTCAAATCTCATCAAAAAGAAAGCTCTTCAATGTGGCACACTCAGAATTTTAGGTAATTTGCTAGGGTAAAAGGCTTTCACCCAGCTACAATGAAAAGGGATGGAGAGGGAGAAATAATACTTCATTCACTATGAAGCTTAATATGAAAAGCACATTCTTTCAATTCTAGATTGGCTCCCTTTGTCCCTAGTGAAATCAGATATTGAACGTTGTTTAAAGTTGACTCCATGTTTTGTTTTGTTTTTGCAGGCACTGCATTAACACACTTATTAAGAACATATTAATGAGTGACAGAATGCTTTTGCTTGCTCATGCTCTTTCCCTTTCTTTTGGTCCCTAAAACATAACATCTCAGGTCCTCATATTTAAAAGTTAAGACATTTCTAAATCATGAGATCTTTGTAGCCTTTACAAACAGAAATAAGTGGTTTGCAATTATCTGTAGGTACTATCCTTAGAGGACCAATAGGACGAGGACTAGAAGACATAATTCAGGCCATATTAAAATGTTCTTTATGAATGCTGCATCCTGACAACAAATGAGCTACTACTGCAATGCCAATTTTCCACAAACTGATGTGTGGGTATACTGGTCCAGACTGTAATAATCACAAATGTCCATTTATCCTAATCTTCCTTAATGAAATTTAGGCTCTTTTGTATGTAGAAGATAGGGTCTTCTATGTTTTATACAAGGTTTCTCTTCTTCCTTTTTGCACACTTTCATCGGGAACTAGTCAAGAACCAGCTCAGCTATTTGTACAAAATCAAATCCACATTGCTGCAATAAATAATGAATGTAACAGTCAGGCTCATCAGCTACAGCTGTAGTTCTGTTTGCCATTTCATTTTCTGTATTAATGTGGTATTGATGCTAATGCTATTTCCTGTTTGCAAATCATGCCTGTGCTGTTTTGGTAATCGGCAATTAGTAAATTGTATCTCATGTTCTCTGACTGTAACACAAGTCACATCCCTTTAATCTCCAGAGTGTAGCGATGGAATTATTTCTACTTCTAATGCAAACCATTGTTCAGTTAGAGTAACCCAAGGAACAATTGGTGACAGGTGAATCATTGATAAGTTCATTGCAATGAATGCTACTCATCCAACCACATTTACTCTGAAGACAAACTGCAGTTGCAGTACAGAAATAGTCCCAAATATTAAATGGTAAGTGTTATGTATGGGGATGAATGAACACAAGCAGCGGCTCACTAACACCATCAGGTGGTGCTGTACTGTGATGGGATTGGCTGGCTAGCGCTCGGCGGGAAAACCAAATAAAGGGATAGGCTGCGAGCCTACCTGGCCAGGTATATAAGGGGCACCAGTAACCCCTATCAGTACTTCCACTAATAAAGAGCTGCCATGCTGAACCCCTTGTCCGTCGTATTGCCATGTGGTCGAGAACCCACTACACAATAGTGGCGACGAGGGTGGGATCCTGTTTCTCCTGAGGAGCTGAAGTCATGAAGGATCAGAGGAAAACTTTCCCCAAACCATCTACAGCCGGCCAAGCAAGCGCTTGCGGTCAAAGCAGAGAAACAGGACACACCATGGCACAATTCGGACAGGTTCCGCTGTTCGAGACCCATCACCCTGAGAGATGAGCTTCACACCTGAGCCAGGTAAAAGCGTTCCTGCGGGCTAACTGGATCAACAATGACATTCAAAAGGCAGCAGCCCTGACCTGTTTGAGTGGCCCAGCGATCCACGATCTGGCCGTTAACCTGTGCGCACTGATGGTGATTGAGGACGTGTCGTACAAGGACATCGTAGAGAAGCTGAACAACCATTTTAAGCCGCGAATGTCTGAACTGGCTTGGCGAGGTCAGTTCGAGCAGCAGTGCCAACAGCCAGGAGAGTCGGCTTCCAAATTTATCACAGCCCTATAGGAAGCTGCTTGCCTGTGCAAGTTTAACAACCTAGAAGAAAGGCTGCGAGATCGCATGGTGTGTGGGCTCCGAGACAAATGGCTGCAGCAGTGACTGTATGCCTGGCCGACTATCACACTCCAAGATGCTCAGGATGAGATCTTGCTCAGCGAAGCCACTGGTGGAACAGTCAATGCAACCCATCAAGCCCAGCCCATCAGCCCAAGGGCTTCCATTCATTTCAGAGAGGCTGCGAACGGTGAAAGCGGGGACACGTTGGGGGAGGCTGAGATTGATGCATTACATCAAAAGCAAGGAAGACATCAAACATGGTGCGACAACAATGGAAGCCAGTGGAAGCCCACAATGGCCAACAAATGTACCAAATGCACCAGCTGCAGCTGCAGAGAAACCATCCAAAAGTGTCCCAGTTGCGGAGGAAATCATCCAAGAGCGACCTGCAAATTCCAAACCGCAAAGTGTCGGTCCTGTGGCAAGACGGGGCACATTGCAGCCATCTGCCAGAATCTCACACAGGACAGCCTGTACGAACTTCAATCGATGGACACGTGGCCAAATGGTACTGAGTCCCCTCAGCTCACCTCTACCAATTTCTTTGAGAGTAGGAGGACCATGTCCCACATGGAGATCTACCAGTTGCTCACACCAAAAATCAAACTAGAGGTCTGTTTGCAAGGTGTACCTTGCAAGATGGAACTCGACTTCGGGTCCGCAGTCTCCATAATTTCTTATGAGACATTTAAAGCAGTTTGTGGCTGGAGCAAATGGTGGGCTCCATTGAAGCCCACCAGCATTCAATTATCCAATTTTCAGCATGCCCCTATTAAGGTAAGGGGGAAGGCCACCATGTTAGTGGGGTTCAAGGATTTCCAGGGTTTCATGAGGGCCAACTTGATTAGACACGTCACCTCCGCGCCCTTCCACCCGTCGTCCAACGGGCAAGCAGAATGTATGGTGAGAATGACCAAGGACACATTAAGACACATCATCAGTGGAGACTGGAACCAAAGGTTGACCCAATTCCTTCTTGCACACCACACCACACCGTGTACAACCACGGGTAAGAGTCCTGCAGAACTGCGTTGGGGCAGACGGCTCATCACTAAGTTGTACAGACTCCACCCAGACAGAGTGGCCACAGAGATGGAACAACCCATCCCCACCAGGGAACTACACACTGGCAATCTAGTTTGGGTCAGAAACTATGGGCCGGGACATGTGTGGATTCAGGGGGTGGTGATTGACAGAATGGGGCCTCTGTCTTACATTGTAGAGCTGGAGGGGGTCCGTCAGGTCAAACGACACATAGACCAAATCAGGAAGCAGGCTCCTGAAAGGTCACAGGTCGACCGGCCCACCCAACCAAAAACAATGGGTTCTGGAATGGAGGAGGATCTCATGGTCACTGAACTGATACCAGAAAGATTGGGCAGGGCTGCACCAGGAACCGGCATGGAAAATACATCCAGGGTAAGGCCTGCCCCCATAGAGCTCTCACCTCTAGGGGGCATAGCAGATGGTACCTCCGAGCCACTCTCTCACAGTGGCTCAGCACCTGGGTCCTTCTGAGTCTTACAGGGGACGGAAGTCAGAGGAAATTAGACATTTACTCGTCAAAATGTAAAAGCCTGCTGGATGGCAAAGTCAGCAGATGTCCTGGCTACGAAGGTTCTAGGCCATATCGAGGGAAATTGGACGAAAGGCGGGTAAAACACTGGCTGACGGAGTACCAGGAGTTGTAAAGCATTCCCCGCCAGTCACAATCTCACCATTCCGCCATTCTGCAGGATGCTCTACGCGCCAGATTTACACACACCATACCAAGCCACAGCTCCACCGGATCCAAAAATCAGCTGGTCAAAGCCATTACATGCTCAAAACCAGCTGGTCGGGGCCGATTACAGGCCGCGGCTCTTCCAGGATCTTCCAGGCCCAACCAGGCCCCTCCGAAGGTCACCGGAGCTCATGGAAGCACCTGCAGGCCCCTCCGCCACTCTGGTGTTCCAGCCACTCCAACACGCCATTCTTCCGTGTGCCACTCCGAGCCACGGCTCCACCGACTCCGAAAAACCGCTGGTCGGAGCCATTACAGGTCCAAAACCAGCTAGCCGGAGCCATTAAAGCCGCGGCTCTTCCGGGATCTTCCGGGCCCAACCAAGGCCCCCTCCAAAAACCACTGGAACTCACAGGGATGAACCTCAGGAACCTCTGCCACTCCTCAGCTTTAAACGCTCCAAAAACGCCCCTTCTCACGCCATTCCTCCAGAGCATCCTCCTCACATATATGTACCAATCCGGCATTAGAGTCCCAGCTAGGAACATGTCCACAAATGCTCTTCAACAAATTCTGTAGCTGTGCTATTAATTGACAATTATGGCATTTACAGGAAGTGGACCAATCTTTCCTGGAACATTGCTGCCTATTATTCTAAAAGTAGTGATAGTTCTTTCCTGGATTATATTTCTAAGCATAACATTATTCTGTTACAGGAGACATAATCCACTGAGGATGTAGAGCTTAACAATTATACTCTTTCAAAAGCTACTGGCTTTAGGAAGGGGAGCCCAAATGGAAAATTAAACTTTTTTGTCTCAAATTGATTTAATCAGTGATGACTAAACTGACATCTTCCAGTTTATTTTCTATGACTGTACATTTTCAATTTAGATTTTACCATATTAGAGTTACATTAATGTTTATCTTTCTCCTCAGCCATTACAAAAACAAGTGAAGGAAAAATGACATAAGTTTTTGGAAATGCACATAACATTTTTACCAGATGTCAATGACATTAGTGAATGGGAACATAATGCTTAATAGCATGGAGAAACAGTGGAATAATATCCATCTTATTCTGCTCTGAAACTGGAAAGCAGAAACAAAGGAACTTATCCCAGCTTAAATTATTAGAACACAAGAATGAATTAAATGACATCTTTCCCAACATTTTTAAAATCTTACGTATAACCCTTAATAACCACTCACCAGAATCAAAACAAATTATATATTTTTAACAATGGATCTTGTTGGACAGTTGTTGTACAGATTGAAATAAATAGGTTATATTCCTTCATATCTATTGTTAGCAATATTCCCCTCTCTTTTGCAGTCATCCATGCTGACTAGTCCATTGTTTTGGGCAAAGGAATATCTCAGATTCCCATAACAAATTTGTGGGCATGGGGGAGCTGTTAAATCCAAAGCTCTTCCAATCTAAAAATTCTAGTTTAGATACAAGCCTGCATTTAGAAAAAACAGCATTTTAGCACCTCTTGCTCTTACTTTGAGAAGCAATTAATGCTATTTTCACATTCATTTTTTTCATTGTACTGATAAGGCCTACATTCCTTGTTTTGAGGATGAATTGGAGGTTTGAACAATGAAGTTAATAAAATGTTGATATACGAGAAGTGGTGTAAAAGGATATTATGTTTACGCAAACAAAAAAATCTGATGTGCAAATCCCTTTACAATTAAAATAAAAATTGGTAGTGCCAATTATATTGCTTCAATAGAATTATTTTGTACTTATCACGCCTTAAAGCTTATTTAGTTTCTCTACCTCAAAAGTTATTAAAACAGAATGAGAAAAAGGAATTTTGGACACAGTTTTTAACTTTTTAATTTATTGATTGCATGCTGTAATAGGCTTCTTTATTTTGTTTTGGTTTTGGATGTGAAAATTCTTTGCTTTAGTTCTATTTCTGAGAGGGTCTTCCTTAAAATAATAGGTGCCTGCATTTGTCAAAGAAGTACACTCCATTATCTATAAAACAAGTGTATTTTTATTGTAGCTGCTTGAATGTCATAAACAGATTATAATCATAAACACTGTAACCTTTAATGTAGACACAGCAGATATGCATGTGTGCAGACACTTATGGCATAAACATATAAGCAAATGGATTCTTCAGCTAAGAAATTTTTTCTGGGAAAAATGTTCCTTTGAAACTTGTTTTGGATCACAGCATACAGTTTTATGTGAGGCATTTGTTGAAAATATATTAATCAATGTAACTTTGAAAACAACCTTGCTAATAATCATATTTTAAATAATTCTGAAGATTTGCCCTTATTTTCTATAAACATATCATGCATTTCTTGAGTAAAGTACTTTTATAATACTGGTAAATAATAAGTTATTATCAGAATTATCTTCTGAGTTTAATGTAAGAATTGAATATTATATTTAACCAATTTCTTTGCTTCTAAATGAAGTTTAAAAACATTGTACTTAGAACACTGATGATGGACATACTATTATCAAGGAGAGTCTTGAAACAATAATTTAATTTCTTTGAAACCAAGTTCAACTTGTGATCAATTATTTTCCCATTCTTTTCAGTGTGAATAAATTACCCCTTAATAATCATATTCCTAATGCTATAAAACTCTTCATCTCCCCTTCCTTTTTATCAAATAAATTTTATTTGAGCTAAAAAGAAGAATAATACAGGAAAGGAAGAAGGAAAGCAAGATACTTTCAACTTTTCCAGACATTTAATGTTCTAAGTATGGTTTTTAGGCATTAAATATTAGTGTCAAGGTTCCAACAGGCAGAGACAAACAAAGCAGAACTCCAAAGTTTGCAAGTTCCTCAAAGAATATGTTTATTGATACAAAGTATTGGCACATCAAAAGTGAAACCAAGTTTGAATAGACACGTAACTATCCCCAATACAAAGTTAAGAAATCCCACCCCTAAAGGTATGCAAGCTATTATGTTCTCCAATACAACTTCTTGGTGGGCTTTTCACAAAACACCCAGCCTGCAGTCCTGGGAGCAGCCAATGACCTTGGTTCCCATGGGAGAAAGTTTGTTTTGTCTAGCAAAGCACCTGGTAAAGCCCCCTTTTTCCATGCTATGTGTCAACTGAAAATGAGTAGGGAAAATGGCTGCAGCCATGCTCATGTTCATTTTCAAAGTTGACAATTAGTTTATTAATGACAGGGAGAAATGGTATCACCCAAACAGTGCAAATACATTTCAGGTCACATCAAAATAAATCATTGTGATTGATCAGTTTTTTATAGAAATTGCAAATCATGTCTCACAAAAAAATCAGAGAGTTTAGCTGCAGACCAAAAATCTTAAAAATTATGTGGTCAGGTATGGAAATCAGAGTTTAACAATGCCAGTCTGTGCAGGTCTGTCTGAAGAAAACTCCAATGGTCCTCATTCCCAGGAATGTGTCTTAATCAGCAAAATTAATATGAACATATAAAAGCTGAAATTTTACAAAACAGTTTGTCATTGAATTATTGAGTCAGTTTCATGATTTTGTTTGCAAAGTGTAAGTTGTTGAGCTGTGTTTTTTAAGACAGCAATCTTTGACATGATTATATAAAGCAGTTTCTTCCAAAAAATGGAAAAGAATGAATGCACACACATACACAGACTTCAGTCTTCCCATTGAAATCAAATGCAAAATTTATTTTAATGGAATCATCTTGCAGTCTTACTTTATTTCTCTTCTTTAGCTATGACTTTCCCTGTACTATGAAAAAAGGGACTACTAGCAATTATTTACTCTCAATTGCAACCATATGACTTAAAAGCCTTATTCGGTTATTTTCAGCATCTTTAGTTTAGTAAAAGGATTCATATCCTTTAACATATAATATAGTTCATACTTCCTGCTAAGCCAGGGAATTTTCTCATGGGTATCAGAGGCAACGCAGAATAACTTCCACTTTTACAGCAATTTTGCAGACTCTCATCAGAACTATAAACTAAATTATGCTTTTGGCATTACACTGAGTAAATTTAGGATTACTTCTCAAATGCTTGGGCAAATATGTGTCAAAGTAATTAGACTCATTTGTATCTAATTAAAAAAAGTGTTGACAAAGAAATTGTGATAATTACAATTGTGATCAAGTGGTACCCTTGCAGTCCATCTACATTCAAAATGGCTTCCCCAGCATCTGTTATTCTCCAACAGAGTGTATGTCTATAGAAAAGGGGAAAATAAAAATGAATAAAGAGTTGTCCCTTCTCTTGAGGGAACAAGTGAAATTCTTGTTTTTAGATATGTTGCTAGTTACATAGAGTTCACATGATAAAACCTCTAATATATCTATAACTATGATTTGAAATGTTTTGCTTAATACTCAAATTCTGCTGTTACAGATGTATCTAAGAACTATGGCAAGATGAAGGAAAGGCACATAACTTGCATATTATAGCAGTTGAATATGCTAGTTCAAAGGAGTCAATCTGTTTTTCTCTTTAAGGTAAAAATAACCACCTGTGTCTTGGTGGGATAACTTCCTAGCAAGTGCAGAGAAAAGGCAGCTGAAATCAAAACAAATATCCATTTTCTGTCAACTTATATTCAACATGCTTTTCTTTTTGCTTTGGTCTCCCATGAATGTTTGGCAATCTCTCATTCTTTAGGTCTATTCCAGCACATTTACAACTCTCAACTGCCAATTTTTTAATGATTTATAAGTTTTCATATGGGGTGATCATAGATCAGGAGAAAGATATGCAAAGGCACCAACTCAGCATTTATAGGAGATTATTGTAATTTAACTCCTCAGTTAATTGAAAATGGTCTTTGCTATAATTTTTGACAATATATTGAAAGAGATGAATATGATATCCATTCTTACTAAACACTGCTCTATATATATAATGATTGTTCCATGAATCATTTTCTTTTTAGTCTCTGAAAAACCTAGGTGATTTCATTTTACTTATTTTTCCTGCTGCTAATATGAGTTATTATGACTTAACTATTAGATCTGTCAGCAAACAGCAGCTGCACTTTATAGATTTTTTTTCACTAGGGAACGTAAGGGTGAGAAAATCTGCTAGTCAAAGATTACCAGGAAGAAAGGGAGTCCCTTCCTACAAGTAGAGAGCAGCTAATATTCACTGCATCATTCCCTCAGGGAAGTTTCCAGGAAGTGCAGAATTGGAAGAAAATATAGACCAGCTGTTTTGGAAACACACATATCCTTTTTCCCCACCCCCGTTATCTCCTTCACACACACAGACACACACAGCTTAGAATTGCTTTCCATATTACCTTTTTCTACATGAAAAGCACTTTCTCAGTGACATTAAAAATATTGCTTGTCCACATAGATCATGGGTGCCAAACTCTCCACATCACGTGACGTGTCATGACGTATCGCAACTCTTTTTGCATTGCCGGCAATGGGGTGGCTGTGGCTTCGGTATGATGAAAGCGGGCCACAGGCTGGCAGTTTGACACTCCTGACATAGATGGTCTCATGACCCCCATCTTCTTGCCACAAATACATGATTGTAAATTCATTCTACAGGGTTAACTATACAGTATGTGAATGTATGAGGATCTGTATGCAGAAATCAGGACTGTTAATGTCAAAATGATATAAGCTTTAACAATTAAAAGTTACAGACAAATATTAATACCAAATCCTAGCTTTTGTGTTTTTTACTTTGTCTCACTTCTTAGGCAATTCTCTGGTCCTAGAAGTGCCAAATCATACTTCCCAGACTGGAAATGGGAGGATACCCAAAATTCAATTGCTTAACAGCTTGTACTTGATAAAATATTAGAAAGCTTTTAAAAATCGGTCTTCCAAATTGTCTGCTCATATTTGTGCACAGAAAATATCAGCTGGTGATCTATTTGAATTGTCTCAAGAATAGAATTTTTCTTGCCCTAGGGATCAATAGATGTTTATAGATGTGTGCTAAGTTGAGTTCTAGCAATTCACAAATGCTTTTCAAACACTTCATAACTAAATGATAATGGTATTTCATACAATATTAAGAATGCCATTAAAATGTGGTTCTCCTTTGAAAGAAATTTTCTGGGCACATTGTCTTTTATTGAACAGGTTGAGAATTTCTTTTGCCTAGTCTTAATATAGGAACTGATTATCAACAGATTATTGCTAATATTCATAGTATATTATAACTACTCTGAATAATTTTTGTATGTCACTTCCACATGAATATTTTGTGCAAGTTCAGATGTAGCCCCTGGTCTATATGATGTCACAATGTCTGTAGCATTTAAAATCTGAACAGATTTATTTCTGGCTCAGCGGTGGCAAAAAAACCCTAGTATTTTATTTTGCTGTATTCTGAAATATAGAGTATTATGAGTAGTGTGGTTCCCCATTGGAATTCTTGCCTTATTGTTGCCTCTGGCTCCAAAATTCAAGGCAACTATTATTATTCTTCACCACCCCCAATAGAGCTTCCACTTATAATATAAGTCTGATAAATGGGAATTGCTTGCAAAACCAAAATCACAGCCTGAAACTTTGCAATTGGCTAGTCTCCTACTGAACAGAGCTGTGCAAAGCTTCAAAGGGGCACTTCACTTTGACTAGGATTGATCAAAGTGCTTCTTGAAAGCACACAGATGAAAAGTCCCCAAGCTTATAAATGACTTTTGTTCATTCAGAAAAGCCACATTTCTTGACTTTGCAACTAGTTAAGGCAGATCATCTTTAATTGTTTTCTATGAAATGTTGATATGGAGTGAATAATATATTGATCAAAAAGCACCTGGTCAAAGAATAACATGTCCATTTGCCACACCCATATATCAAACAGAAAGGGAAAACAGGACTTTTGTCAATTTCACCCTTACAGGTAGTCCCTACTTATCAACTACTCATTCAGTGACTGTTCAAAGTTGTCACAATGCTGAATGTGTAGTACTTACGACCAGTTGTCAAAGTTCCAGCCATTGCAGTGCCCCCACAGTCACATGATAGTAACTCAGATGCTTGTCATATGTATGACAGTTGCAGCATTCCACAGTCGGATGAGCAAACTTCCTTACTGGCTTCCCACAAGGAAAGGCAATGGGGAAGCTAGCAGAAAAGGTCATAAGTCACTCCAATAAGGCCCCCAGCCTTTCTGCTCTTGCACTGCACTTGTCATCCAGGTGTTAGAATTTTTGCACTCACACAGGGCCTACATCAGCCTTCCCAACATCTCCTTGGACTTCCTTCTCCCTTCCATGGCACCTGTACACCTCGAGACTCCTGCCATTTCCCACTTAATGACTTACACATCTTGGGATTATGATGGCAACCAGGTCTGCTGGGATTGTCATTCATAAGAACAATGTCATTGTGATGTCATGCTTTGCAGCTACATCACTTAGCAACAGCAATCCCAGTCTAAACTGCCATCAGAAATAATGAACAGTCTATACTCACTTGTAGAGTTACAAGTATTTACAGTCAAAATAACTCTCTATATTTATATACTAACCGAAGGGCATGCTGTAAACAAGTTAGATTAAAAAGGCATAATTTCCTGTTCATATATACTGCTAACTCACAAGTGGAGGTTTAAAACTTCACCAGCTAGGTTCACACTTCACACTAAAGTCAAAGCAAAACAAACCACATTATAGTTGAGTGCCATGTGTGAACCCAGCCGTAGTTCCACTAGCAATAAGACAAAAACATTTTTCATCCAGTGTCACAGGAGCTATATGATTCCTATAGTTTCATATTTCTTTTGTCAAAGGAAGAGACTCATAAGATGCAGAGATAAGTTACAGTGTAGATCTGGGTCATTTTTCCCTTGTTGGTGCAAAATTAGTATATTTATTGATACCAACTTTGTAAATTGCTGATGGTTATATTCTAAGTACCAGTAAATGTAAGTGAAACTGAATCCTATTATTGCTAAGATAACATTCTCTTCAAGCATTTTTTTTTTGTCAGGAAGGAGAACACCTGCTACTGATTTGTCTCTCATAACTTCTAGATTTTTGGGGGTGGGGTGGGGTGGGGTGTTGCAAAATTTAGTTTCCTACCTTTGGATATGGAGAGGTCAACACAAGCACTTTAGAGGAAGTTTATATGAGAAATAGTTTTTATAGGCTGTCCTTCAGTTTTGAAAGTTCCTCTCTGTGTAAATTTTATGTCTATGAGGAATCTTCTGTGTCATTGTTTTCTCTAGCAATTTATCATAACTACATTCTACAACCTAACTATATTTCATAACATAAATAATTTCAGTATTGTATCCACAAGGCATTTATGGGAACTCATAAGAGGTTCACAAGAAGTCAGTTTTTGTTGTTGTTCCTTGCGCTATGTGAATAACTTGCCTGTTGGTCTTTTCAATAAATATTTGTATAATTAATGTATTAAGATGTTCACAGATACACTTTGCACAATAAAATACAAAGAAGGCACCAAACCCAACAAAGCAGATTGCCATTTCTACTATTTTTCCCTGTGTTCTGAAGATTTTTTTCAAAATGGAAATTATAGGGATTTGAAAAATATACAAGTAAAATATTTTATTCCTAAATAAAAACAATAAAATTAGGTCACACACTGAAAGTTCATAGCAGGCTGCTATGAGAAGAAATATTTTACTTTTGAACCACAGATAATATCTTTTAATAAAGTAGCTATCTAACTAACACAAAAAATACTTCATTTCTCAGTGTCAGCATCACTTCTATATCTTAACAGTGAATCAAATTCCTGCACCTGCACATTAGTGTCTATAATGATTGGCAAAGACTTATCAGAATATATGGGGGGTAAAAGGCTCAGTACTTTAGTTAATTAGGTAAGTTACTTAAAGATACACAGATAACAACTATATAGCAGCATCCCCAAAACCTCTGTAGGTTTCTGGAATAAACAATGACATATAAATTAATTTTAAAAGGTACTACATCAAATTAACTTCATTTTTTAAAAGAGATATCTGATACATGCAACTAAGTGACCAGTAAAATGTAAGACAATTTTATTTATCAAACCATTATTTAATTTAGGTTAGGATGGTACTCAAATCTTTACCCTCCCCCAACCCATTTTACCTTCACAAGAATTCTGTAAAATATGTTAGATTAAAAGTCTAGTAAGTACAAAGCAATCTAGTGAATTTCCTGAATTGGGGAGGAATCTCAAGAATATCTTTCCAACCTCAGACAAACACCAAGTTTATTATAGTACATCAACATATTACATCTGTATTGTTAGATCATCTGATTCTTCAATAATATATGTATTTTCATTGATAATCTCAGAAATTTAGTTGATGTTTCATCATGTTGAAGCTAACTGGGTAGCAGAAAACTGCTTTTTCAATGAGATCACTGCAGGACAAGTATCTGGAAAGATTTGGAGATGATAGTAAAAATCAGAGTGGAAATCTCATGTGCTTCTCTTAAAATCATGTCCTCAACTGCATTTCTGGCAAATTTTATGATAATAAGAATATACTTCTTGGGATACTTGTTCTAGAACATAATATATAGCCATTGTCAATTGGAAATCAAAAGCAGAGATTATTGAAATTAAATTCTCTAAGTAATTCTAAGTATTGCTAAGCACATTGATTTGTGCTTAGATTGTAAGCCACCCTGAGTCTTCGGAGAAGGGCGGGATATAAATGGGATTAAAATAAATAAATAAATAAATTCTCCAAATAGTTAGGAAGAGCTTCCTATTTCAAAGTAGACTGAGTTTTTGAAATATTTACAAGACAGATTTATTTATTTGATTTTTATCCTGCCATTACTACATTACAAGTACCTCAAGGCAATAAACATACCTAATACTTCTTCCTTCTCCTCCTCCTCCTATTTTCCTCTTATTTTCCCTTCAACAACAACCCTGTGAGGTGAGTTGGGGTGAGAGATTGCTTTGCAATTTAAACTTTTTTGCAAGTAATCCAGAGCTTTATTATGTATATTGATGTCTGTCATTTACATGTGTTTGAAGTACAGATTCAGCTGCCTCAAATCTTGGTTTAGGTGAATACGCAATTTTTGTTTTTAGATTATCCAGCTCCTGAGTGAGTCTTAGTAAATTGTCCCTGCATGCTTTTCATTTCATCATATAATGAATTCATGTTGCTGTCCAAAATAACTCAGTTCTCAAACCATCTTTAAAAATAGTTGCCTTCTTTCCACAAATAGAGCCAATCTCTGTATATTTTGTGATGGTTCAATTCCCCCCTTCTCCTGCCTAGTCTTCTCCTGAAAGTACAGGGTCCACTTTTTTCAGATCAACCAAGTGTTGATCCATTGATTGCAAGAGAAATTGACCATCCAGCTTTTTAAACCAAGCCTGATGTCATGGGCTGAGAGAGAGTGACTTAGATAGTTTTAATGCCCATGGCAGGACTAGAATTTCTCCTGTGGTGTGTGGTGTAATTTGCCATGATCACACTTCATAAAATTTTACATGGGTTGCAATTGCATTGATAAGCTATTTTTTGAAATAGTCCCAAACTCAGCCTTTATTGTATTTGGAGTCAACTCAAACTTTTCCAGCTGAAACTTGATATTTTTACTATAAGAACTAATATTTCTTTGAAGGAACAATTGGGAACATCTTCATTTACTGAAGAGGATGATTTTTTTTTTACTTATTTACTGTTTGCAAGGCAAAATTAAATCTCGAATTTCTTCTCTTATGCTCAAAGTGATGAATTTAAAAGAAAGCAAAGAGATAACTCATTTATTACTCAGTCAGATTCAATAAAATAATCCAAGGATAGCGCCACTCAATCTCCATGCCATTGAAAAAATTTAAGTCAATATATTAAAAGAAAAAAGGAAAACAATCTACTATTATTTCTATGTCACATTAAAAGGGAACAGACATAAAGATAAAGACATGACAGTTCAGTACTTTAGGTATAATGTTATAGTCACAGCAGAATTTGACAGAAACCGGCTTTGAGTTTTGCACAGTAGCGCAGCAGCCAATGGATCACGGGGCTCCACACCCTGTGACCAATTTCTGCCTGCTAGGGGACCCTAAATGGGCCTGAAATTGCCCCATAGAGGCAACAAAGAAGGAAGAAAGTCCTGCTGATTGTGGAGAGACAGAAGTCAATCTGATCAGTTTAAGAAAATCCCTCCAGAAACCAGCAGGAGAAGGACCAGCTTAACTTCAGAGTCTAGCTCAAGCTACAAGAAGCCAAAGCCCAAAAGCATTACTTTAAGTTAACTGTAAACAGTGTGTTTGGAACTGGGTAAGAACAGTGATTTTCTCTCTTCAACTTGAACATTGATTTCCTGGGGGGGGGGGGGAAACAACCCAAGAAGCAAAAAGCCTCTGAAATGGAGAAGTGGGGGAATCTTTGCCCCACCCTCCTACAGATGGAAGTGGCAAATTAAACTTTTCAGGGGGAACAGAAATATACTGAAATGACATGAATATAAGACTTAATTTGGATAAGTTTGAAATGGTGGAATCTGTTAAGATTTTTCTTTTAAATCATGAAAATAGAAGTAAACAATGGTCTATTACTGACTGGTGCTGACATCTAGTGGTGGATGAAAATATACAACAGCAGCTGATTTATTACAGGGACTGGCAAAGCCCAGGAAAAGATAACTTGTTTTTGGTGACCTTCAATGTCTTAATAACAGAGAACAGCTGTGACAAAAAAGAAAGAAAACATTTTGGGCTATCTACAAAGTGAGAATAATAAAGTCTAAAAAAAATTGACTTTTCTGGATTACAAATACCAACTTAACTGTGACTCTAAAGCTGTCTGCAGAGAAAGAAAAACCCTGATTTTTAGCTATCATGGAAAACCACAGATCTGTGGAAAGAATATACCAAGAAAAAACAAATACTTTCCATAAGGAGATTTATGCTATGTTGCAACTAATACAAACAACAATGATCTCAAACCATGAGGAAATTAAAAATAACTTTGAAAATATAAATGAACTATCTCCAATTTAACTTTACAACACAAAAATTCTCAGAAAATAAAAACAGAGAGTGAACAGAAAAAACAGACAACTGAATATGAGACAGCGGAGAGAGATTTCAAGATGGAATTTAATAATAGAAGAAAGTATGATTTAACCCAGATGGGAAAAAAACTTACAGGAAATACTGGACATGGAAAAGATAACCTACACTCTAAGACATTGGTGGTGAACCTATGGCACCCGTGCCAGAGGTGGCACTCAGAGCCCTCTCTGTTGGCATGCACACCACCACCAGCAGGCCACCGCCGCCACCCAGAGCAGGAGTCTCGCTGAGCACAAAGGAGGTGAAGCGGCCGACTAGCAAGCTTGAGTAGAGGTGGTAGAGCAGAGGTCACCAACCATTGTTGATTGGTGGAATGGAAGAAAAAGGAGGGGAAAGCATTTTACATGCATGCATGCACACATGGGGCCACGAGCATGCATGCACTGCAAATGGGGCAAGGCTAGTGCCTGCATGATACTCACTAGCCCTGCCCCGTTCTTGCATGGTGCAGCACCTTGTATCTGCACCCCACACCATGGCGGTGGCCATTTTTGCACCTTGCAGCACAGTGGCCCATTTTTGCACCCCTGGGTTTTGCATGCCAGAGGTGGCTCTCAGAGGCGTCCCCCTGCCCACCCACCCCCTGAGGACACCACAATGCTGATGCATCCCTGGAACTTTGTGATAAATAAGTGGGTTTTGGGTTACGGTTTGGGCACTCAGTCTCTAAAAGGTTCACCATCACTGCTGTAAGATTACAAAATAAGTTTGAGGACAAGAAAAAAGAATGGACAAAATGGATTCTGTGAACTATGAGAACTTGAGAGACAAAAAATGATAAATAAAATCAAGAAAGAATTTGACAGAAACCACCAAAATAATAATTAAGAACAATTCCTAATTAAGGAAGTGGTCTATCCTTTGTGATCAAATGGACAAAATCTGATTTTTTAAAACCTGGAAACAAACCTGAATTGTAACTGTACCTGTAGAATCATAGTCCATAAACAGTTTGCAAATTAAATTAGTATCAGATCTAACTACAGTTAGAGAACAAATCTGTCAACCGTCCCATTGGCATATGCAGCAAAAGAAACTCCTGGGACATTATTTTACCAAGAATATAACTGATAGAGCCATACAGGCACAGAAGAAGTGAAGCTAGCTCTGAGGTTTTCATGTGAAAAACAGCATGGTTAATTTCCCCTCTTCCCCATTTGGACCTCCCATTATCCATTGTCCACCAATCCAATACATTATTTTCATTTTGGGAAAACAGCCTGTGCCTTTGGAAAGTTTCCATTGCATGGCATTGAAGTATCAAGATCTTGTCAGGCTGCAAATGCCTCACATCAATTCCTCACCTTCCTCCCAGCTTCAAATGCATTCCACGCATTTTCCTCCTTCCTTCATTTCTGCTGTCAAGTTGCAAATAGAGGTGCATTAAGTGTTAGCCTTGGCAAAATCATATTTAGTTCCCCCACCCCCAGACAAGGGTTTCCTAATGTTAAATGAGAATGTAAATTATAGTTGGTTCAACAATGAAGGCTTGATTTTTTTCAAGAATATTGCCTCAAACATGAGCCCAAATGTACACTGCATTTATTCTTATTTATCTATATTATCATTAGAGAGTAAGTAGGATTAAAGGACATATCATTTTGTCTTTATTATTGCTTGTTAACAGAAAGCTGAGATATTATTTCTAGTTTTGTATCATACATTAATGTAAAAACTTTAATCATACACACAGACACAGATATGTGAAAAACTAATATTGAGCATGAACAATTAGCACTATTTTTCCCAAATGAATAGCTCATTCTGTTCAGTTTCATGGACTTACTGGTTTCAAAGCATCTGATTAATACAATTATGTCTCAAACCATTTTGATGCTTCTGCATGAAATGAGCTCTTCTTTATACGGATATTTGGCAGACTGATGGCGCTAATCAAATCTTCCATCAAGAACTGTCAACTGTGATAGAGCTAAAGTTCTGGTTGGTTGGATAATCCTGTCAACTTGAAATTGGGTGAAGGAGAAATGTATGTGGAATGTCTGCCAAAAGTTAACACCAGAGAAAAACTGCAGCTAAATATTGTGATCCAGAGCCCAGTTCCTTGTGCTTGGGGGTCTCAATGTTTATCTCAAACATAGAAGTTACTTATACCAAAGCATCCATCTCCTAATTATTTCACTTCCCTCTCTCTCTCCAAAGATTATCACAATGTAGGAGAAGGGCGGTACACAAATTAAATTAATAAAATAAAAATAAAATTTTATTCTGCCAAAACCATGAATATTTTCTACCAGTTCATTAACTGGACATTTAGGAGAATCAGGAATTCTTTTTGGAACTCCCATATTTGACCCACCCACTTCTTTTTCTTTCCCATTCATTCCTTGCTTTTTTCTTTGTCTGCCTTCCTCTTCCCTTATATATGTCTCTCCCTTTATTCTTTTTTCCACATTGTTTTCCTATCACATGATAAATTTTTTCAGCTTCCCTCCTTCCTCCCCCCAAAAGTCCATAATTCTTTCACACTGCATTGCCCTTCACTTTCTATGAGAATTCTTTATTTCATCTCCATCCATGCAGTCTCTACCCCAAGACTTTCTTTTGGTCTTTTTTGCCTTTTCTGGATAAGAACATGATCCTGGTAAAAATGTGGACTTACCTTGAGGGCATCACAATCACAAACAAATTAGGTAAACTTGCATGTTTTCAGATAATAGCTGATGAGCAGCAATGCATCGACGCTCCATGACAAGATTTGGAGCTCTTGAGAAGCATCTGTCTACCCATTGAAAAGTTCTAGGCCTGGGAAACTGGTAGGAAGCAGGCCGCTCAGCTGGAGGTGAGCAGTGGGCAAATGAGCAAAACCGAAACCATTCTCCCCTTGGGTCTGTGGAAAAATTGTCGTCCACAAAAGTGGTCCCTGATGCCAAAAAGGTCAAGACCACTGTTCTAGGTAATCTGATGTTCAGTAATAGATAGTTAAGATAGTTCACATAGAATTGTTATTTTCCCATATAAACTTGCAAAGCATTGCTGGCTAGTGAAAGTTTGTTTCTTCTTCCTGCAAATGTAATTTTTCTTGCCTAAAAGCTCTAAAGGACATGAAATAAAACAAAAGTATAAATTGCTGAGAGATTTAGTCAGCAGAATATCAAGTTAAATAAACAAAATAATATTTGTTTCCTATAGAAGGAAACTATGCTATTTTGTACTATGTAATAGGCAGTAAAAGTTGATACAGAAATGCATTTCTGGCCCAAAAAAAGTATTATTTATTTCATTTTAACAGAAAAGATAACAGTATGGGTCTAATGAAATCATTGCAATGAAGTCATCAGTTTAGCATTTTAAATTATTACTAAACCTTTTATTGCATCTTGATTGCATCTTCTAGCTATAGAATGATCTCTAACAGATGTCTTCAATATAGTGGCTTAGACAGACAGAAATTTTTAAATGCAGCAACATTTCTATGTAGCCACAGAAGCTACTCCTTCAGTATTGGCAATCCCACTAAGTGTTCATTACTTTTAATGGAAGCTTTAGAGTGAATGAGTGCTTTTAGGGTCAGGATCATTGCCTTCTCCATGTAAAGAACTTAATTTGAGGTAAAATTATTAATTACTTGTCTTCTTGTCTTCTAATCTTCTTTCCCACTTACATTGTGAACTTCTACATTTACTGCAACAATCAAGTCCTACTTGCCAAGTTTAGTGCACTAAATCACAAAGAGAAATGCTTCCTAGACTGTAAAATAATGCATGTATATGTATATAGTCCTTGACTTACAACCATACTTGGGGCCAGAGTTTCTGTTGCTAAGCAAGGCAGTTATTAAGTGAATGGCACCCAATTTTACAACCTTTTTTGCTATGGTTGTTAAATGAATCAATGCAGTTGTTAAGTGAATCATGCAAACATTAAGTGAATACACCTTCTCCACTGACTTGTTGGAAGCTGGCTGGGAAGGTCGCAAATGGAGATCGTGTAACCCAATTTTGATCATGTGACTGTGAGGATGTTGTGATGGTCATAAGTGCAAGGACTGGTTGTAAGTCACTTTTTTAGTGGTTTTCTAATTTTGAACAACACTAAAGGATTTACAATGAAATGCAATGAAACACTAATCAGCTTCCTCAGTGTAAAGTCAGAAACTTTGGACAACTTGTGTGAAGAAGAAAATGGATTTCTAACATACCATCATGTTTTTATTTTTATTTTTTTTATTTTAATTCCATTTATATCCCGCCCTTCTCCGAAGACTCAGGGCGGCTTACAAGCTTAGCAGTAGCCTTCATTCTATGTATATGCCTGCTTATTAGGGCTTTCACACACCCCCAAGCGGCATTATTACAAAGTCAGCTTAATTGCCCCCAACAATCTGGGTCCTCATTTTACCTACCTCGGAAGGATGGAAGGCTGAGTCAACCTTGAGCCTGGTGGGATGCGAACCTGCACTAATTGCAGGCAGCTGGTGTTACTTAAGGAGGCATTAGCCCACTGCTCCACCAAGGCTCTTGTTCTGCATCAGAATAATTTGCTTCAGTATACAATTGAAACAGGCTTCAACAACCTAAAGTTCAGATTATATTTTGTTTTGTTTTTGCAGTGAAAGTTTGAAGTTATTATCTCCCTCCTGGTTTTCAATAACTTGTACCAAGACAAAATGGTTATTCTTTTATGACATTGTAATCAAATCTGTGGGTTTTCTCTTTCTTTGGGGAGGAAGGGAGGGGGGAAGCTGATAGAGTTTTATCACACAATATGAACATTGTATTTCTTTATTCTCATACATCAGTGAAAGCCTTAAAACGCTGGCAGCATTTGTTACAATGCCACTTCAGATGAGATTTATTATTCAGCCTCTATATCAAATAAAGGGACGCGGTGGCTCAGTGGGTTAGGACGCTGAACTTGTCGATCGGAAGGTCGGCAGTTTGGCGGGTCGAATCCCGAGTGCCGTGTAGCAGAGTGAGCGCCTGTTACTCGTCCCAGCTTCTGCCCACCTAGCAGTTCGAAAGCACGTAAAAATGCAAGTAGAAAAATAGGGACCACTACGGTGGGAAGGTAACAGCGTTCCGTGCGCCTTTGGCGTCTAGTCATGCCGGCCACATGACCACGGAGACGTCCTCGGACAAGCGCTGGCTCTTCGGCTATGAAACGGAGATGAGCACCGGCCCCTAGAGTCGGAAACGACTAGCACGCATGTGCGGGGCAACCTTTACCTTTACCTATATCAAATAAATCGGGTTTGCGTTATGTCATAGCTATAGAAAATACAAAACTGTAAATAATATCTAAGCTCTTTGCCTCACTGCTTAAAGACAACTCAGGCTACCTTGTTGACTACTGATTATATTCATTTTTGTTACTGCAACAATGTCTGAACAGAACAAAATTTCCTATAACTGGATTGGGGAGGGTGTCTAGCTGCCCAGAACTGCTGTATCAGTGAAAAAGGTGGCATGGAAATAAATAAATAAATAAATAAAATCCAGTGGAAGAGAGGACTCAGGGAAGTTTATTACCAAAGCTTCAGGAGCTGGCAAAATGAAGAATTTTCTGAAAGCTGTACAATAATTAAAGTTAGTACAGACAAGGATAGATTAGTGTGTCAGTTTTAGTTTCACTTAATTTCTCCTCAGTTTGTTCCTTTTTTTCCATATGTTTCCATTTTTAAAGAAATCTAAATGAACATATGTAAAGGAACTTACGTGATATTTCTTCTGATACACATTTTTTATGAACTGTTTTTCCCAATATATATATTTGCAAAACACATTTCTTGCAATACAAAATGTGTTTTGGCCTGTAGTTTTCACTGGTATTGATATTTAAATGCTGCTGCATTTTCATTTATATGCAATAATATGCTCATTTTCATTTATATGCAATAATACGCATGACGGCTGTGGAGGCCATACACTAAATAACAATAAATAAGTGCTCATTTTGTTATTAGAAGTAAAAAAATTCAGAAACAGTTATACTTTTTAAAGTCCCACACACAAGCAGAACTAAACCAATCTTGCTTGATGTCATATTTGCAGCTTCCCATGGATGAGCCTTGGTGGAGCAGTGGGCTGATGCCTCCTTAAGTAACACCAGCTGCCTTTTGTCTTGGTACAAGTTATTGAAAACCAGGAGGGAGATAATAACTTCAAATTTTCACTGCAAAAACAAAACAAAATATAATCTGAACTTTAGGTTGTTGAAGCCTGTTTCAATTGTATACTGAAGCAAATTATTCTGATGCAGAACAAGAGCCTTGGTGGAGCAGTGGGCTAATGCCTCCTTAAGTAACACCAGCTGCCTGCAATTAGTGCAGGTTCGCATCCCACCAGGCTCAAGGTTGACTCAGCCTTCCATCCTTCCGAGGTAGGTAAAATGAGGACCCAGATTGTTGGGGGCAATAAGCTGACTTTGTAATAATGCCACTTGGGGGGTGTGTGAAAGCCCTAACAAGCAGGCATATACATAGAATGAAGGCTACTGCTAAGCTTGTAAGCCGCCCTGAGTCTTTGGAGAAGGGCGGGATACAAATGTAATAAAAATAAAATAAATAAATAAATAAATCTCACAAAAACACAAGTTTGGTGTGGAACAGATGCACCCTCCTCTGCTGAATGGTCTCTTTTTTTTTTTGTAGACAGAAATGTTAGGCATAGGATTGGGTGAGAAGTGCAGCTGCTAAGAAATATCTGCATTTTCAGCCCTATGGGCTGTCCTATATCGTGGACCTTCTACTCTGTTCCAATCTTGGTGGTGTCATTTGTTTACTAGACTGGTAGAGATGCCCTCAAGTTGAAATTTATTCCTGATAACCCTCCAGTTTTTTTTTTTTTTGCAACAATGTGGAAGTAGTTTGTCACTGTCTCCTTCTTCTTTTCTCACATTAAAGGGCTAACCAGACCAATCCTGCTTAGTATCTGAGATGAGACAAGATATGCTAACTGCTAATAACTCTTGAGGTTCATTCACAAAATATCACAAGTATTCTGATAGATAAGTGTCATGCCTCAAATGAACAAACATATCCAAATGTTTTGATATGGTTCTCCCAGTATAACTCTGTAATCAACTCTATTTTTAAAGTCAAATTGGTTCCTATGTTGTGTTTTCTGTATAATGTGCTTCATTAACAGCCCTATCACAGATTCTTCATCCTTGTGTAGATTTTAAAATGTTAGTTTGGGCTATTTTATACCATAGTTATGCTACTTTGAGAGGAATTATATGGATGTCTGTGTTTTGATTTTTTTAAAGTTTTTAAAATAAATATTGGAATAATTTTCATCAGGATCCAAAGAACAGAACTTGATTTTTCATGTAAACATAAATTTTTGGAAGGCCTTTAACAACTGCTGTTTCTTCAGGCATTGGGGTAGAGTGAGACGAATCCAGAAACTGAGAAAATGTAATTTTCATTCCATTTGGATAGTTTTTGTTGCATTTTTCTCTTTTTATATTTTGTGAACCACCCAGGATTGTAGCACATAAAATGGTCAGCCTTATAAGTCTTATAAATAAATAAACAATTTGTCCAGTGCCATCTTGGCAATTCATGCAACATTTGCTCAAAAATATGTATCAACTGTTCATAATTTTATACACCATGAACAACTGAAAGAGTATTAATACACATAAAATCAATTCATTATATGAATTTATTAAATAATTAATAACTTTAGGGTCACTTATATTTTCTAAAAAAGAGATTAAACTGTATGTTTACAATGAAAATTTTATCTAAGGGGAGAAAAGTCCAACTTCTGTACAAGTGTAGGCACTTTCTTAGCATGAATCACAATAGTACAAAAGAACCTATATTTTCTCTATGGAGATTCTCAGCCGTCCAGGGCACAGTTGTCCCAAAGGTGCTTTTTCAAAGGCAATTGGACTTTGTTTTTCCTTGAAGTTGTTTCATTTCTTAGATCTGAAGAAGCTTCTTGGATGAGAAGTGGAACATCTTCAAGGAAAAACAAAGTCCAGTTGCCTTTTGAAAAAGCACCTTTGGAACAATCTACATTTTGAATTCTCTTGTTTTCATCAAGTTTTGCCTGTATTTGTAATATCTTGCCTCATTAGAATTTCTGGAAACCTCAGAACATTGCACATCTATTTTTGTGACATTTTGGTATGTTCCCACAAAATTATTGTGCTACTATTTTTTTAATCCAGAAATCTATTTCCTAAAGCAAGTATTTTAACTTTCAGTTTAGAAGCTTTTGTCTTATTATTTGATTTGAATTGATGAGTGTAAATAAGGCTTATGATCTAGAAGCAATGTTTTCTACATAGTTTTTCTGAATATGCAAAAATCTACCTCACTAAAACAGTAAGCTAACAACTGCAATACATTAGACATTAATCTTCAATATATAGTAACTTCTTAACTTTTATATGCATACCAAGACAGATGTATCTATTTATTTGATTCTTTTTTAATTCACTGTTACCATATCTTGGCTAAAACAATAAACTGGCAGGGAATAGAGCCTTGGATCTGTTCTGTTTCTATTCCAAAGGCAAAAATTTATCAACAATTAACAGAAGAAACCCATAAGCCATGCTTATTAATCATGCATACTATCACATTAATACATATCAATTGACTAGCTCAACCAAATCTTCATCAGAAAGGATTTTATTAGGACCCCAGACTTGTATAATGAATATTACAGGCATGGCAATTTGAGAATTTTATAATTGCCTCTTTCATTCTAAGAAGCAAACTCTTTCATTTTCCCATTTGGCTGTTCCAGCCACATTTAAAAATAATTAGTAGCGGTCATGATGGAAATAAGTTGGAGCTATTTAAAAACTGTTCATTCCATGGTTATTTCCTTGTTTTGAGAGATCTTTGTTTGGAGGTGTAAAACCACTTTCAGTTAGTGATACCAGAAGGGATAAAAATGAAATAAGAGTAGTGCAGCATCTATTGTAATACAGCATCACTATTGCAGCCTGAAGCATATCATCCCTGCCTGTTTTTGTATCTTTCACTGTCCTGCTTTAAATAATACTTGGAAAGAACACACACTTTTAAATATTTACTTTGACAAAAAGTAAGATCAAAATGCATATTGAAATCCTATTTGAAGAAGATTTGCTTGAATTATTAGTTTAATACATAAATAGAATTAGCATATGGATAAAAACAGATGCAAAAAGAACCAAAAATAGACCCACTCCTTGTGAAATCCCTCTAGTTTTAATAATAATAATGTTGGAAGGGACCTTGGAGGTCATCTAGTCCAACCCCCTGCTTAGGCAGGAAACCCTATACCATTTCAGACAAAGGGCTGGCCAGTCTCTTCTTAAAAACTTCCAGTGTTGGAGCATTCAGAGCTTCTGGAGGCAGGTTGTTCCACTGGTTAATTGTTCTGTCAGGAAGTTTCTCCTTAGTTCTAGGTTGCTTCTCTCCTTGACTAGTTTCCATCCGTTGCTTCTTCTTTCTTCTTCTGTTAGAGAGAGTTGCCTCCATTTGTTTTCCGAGTCCTACCAAATTCATGCTTTCCATTGGGGCAGCATTATAGCTCATGATTGCATTTCAGGTTATGTATAAATATAGCCTAGGGAGTATCTGAGAACCACTATTATGTTCTCTCAGGTATTTGTTCCTAATAGGTTTGATATTTAAGAGGAGGCAGTTTTGCACTTTGCTTTCTTCTTTGTGTCTATGTATGTGTCTTGGGAATAATTCCCAGGGAAAATAAGTAAAACACTGCAATCCTGCTAAGCTTAGGCTTTACCAAAGAAAAGAAAGCTTTATGCAATAACAGTACTTTATCAAACAACATGTATTTAATTTTTAAACAGAGATTTACAAAATGCCCTGTTGGCACATCTAACCTATCTTTTAATTGCCAGCAGGCCATAAAAGAAATTGCTGTGAAACTACAGTGAAAGAGAAAACTAAATTGGGAGTCTTTTCCTAGGAAGGTTAAAAGCAGATTTTCCTGATGTATTATTTAATGCTTGTTACATAGTGCATTTAGGAGTGCTGTAGTACTGAAGGAAAAGCTGTTAAAATGCCAACATGCCTACATTTTGTTCTTTTTTTCAGATAGCATTCAGTTTTGCTTTAGATGTTTGCTTAAGTCAATACCAGAAGAATAAATGAATTAATAGTTCCCATCCTAGCCAATTTATAGCAGCAAATCAAGTTACAACCCTGGATATGGTCAGGTGAGAGAGAAGAATAGATTTAAACTTTGTGAAGTCTTTATTTAATCTGCAGGCTCTAGAGAGCTGAAGTCAGCAGGCCAGGATGATATAAAAGGATGCAGAAATAGTGCTTTTACCAGAGCTGACAGCATGACAGTGATGGAAAGAAAGGCCAGGTGCTTTCAGAAAAAAAATACATATTTCCACGATTTATTTTCAAACCTTTCCTCTGTTTTCAAGGTTCTGATGTAAGTGCTAATGTTTATGAAATCAAAATATAAACCCTCATAAAAGATGCAGAGGTCTGCAAGGGAGGGAGGGAGGGAGGACTGCTGAAATGGTCCAGTGAGAATTTGGTGGTCTCTAGATGCCGTTGATTGTAGATAACAATAGATATTGGAGTAAACCCTAAAAGATTTCATGACTTGCTGACTCAAAACTTAAACATTAACACTTTCTTATAATGAGAAATAGCATACAAATACTTTGAACAATCACAAAGCTGTTTACACTAATCACACAATAATATTTCAGAATAAAAAATGTATATTAAAATAGGACTATCAGGCCTGGGCTGCCAAAATCCAGAAAATCAATAAATGATAGCAAAAAAAAAAATCAGAAAAATCTTGACTTTTGTAGCCCTACATCAAACAACAATTTGCCAGCTATCTCCCCAAGGAATCAGGGAGGTTGGTTCAATTGGACAATTGGTGCAATTGACCTGGATCCCATTTAAGTAATTTACAATAACACGAAGGCTCTCCATCTTTATTATTGTTTGCACCCATAAATATTTCTTTCCTCCATTTTTCCCCCTTTGAATAAAGTCTATTATGAGGGCAACAAATTATGCCTGGAACTGCATTACAGTAAAAAACAAAACAAAACAAGGAGGGTACAATCTGGTTCTTCTACAAAGTTATTATGTTTATATCCCAGAATCCAATTGTCTTCCCAAATAAAGGTTAATGTTATTTAAAAGCTCGGAGAAACTCTGAGTATTGCCCAGTTGATTGTCCATTGCCAGTGTCAATGTACAAGTGATTCTTATTTATTTTATTTTTTATTTATTTTATTTTAATTCCATTTATATCGCGCCCTTCTCCGAAGACTCAGGGCGGCTTACAAGCTTAGCAGTAGCCTCCATTCTATGTATATGCCTGCTTATTAGGGCTTTCACACACACCCCAAGCGGCATTATTACAAAGTCAGCTTAATTGCCCCCAACAATCTGGGTCCTCATTTTACCTACCTCGGAAGGATGGAAGGCTGAGTCAACCTTGAGCCTGGTGGGATGCGAACCTGCACGAATTGCAGGCAGCTGGTGTTACTTAAGGAGGCATTAGCCCACTGCTCCCCTCAATCCTCTTCATATAAACTGTGGTTTTGAAACTAAGATGTTGTTGAATGTTTATGCAATTATCTATCTCAGCTTATTTCTTACAAAATGCCCCTTTCCCACTTCTACTTCTTCCCTTTCAATGTACCTAGAGGTATTGGATGATTCCTCTCCTTCTTCCAGTTTATTTCCTTTCCTCCATCTCTATTCCTTTCCTTTAAGCAGATTGACGCCATTTCTGAATTGTTCATCATGTGTCAAATTTCCTGGCAGGAAGTGAGGGGTTGTGATCTTTTCCTTCCTTCCTTCCTTCCTTCCTTCCTTCCTTCCTTCCTTCCTTCCCTCCCTCCCTCCCACCCTCTCTCCCTCCCTCCCTTCTTTCCTCAGCAGCAATCTCCATCTTTTCTGAACTGTTCCCCTTTTTGTGTGATACAGTCATTCAATCTCTCTCTCTCTGCTCATGTAATTTCCTCTTGTCCCACCTTCCCTTCTCAGCATCCAAAACTACTGGCAAGTACTAAAACTTCCTTGAACAGCTGGTTCAAAAGTTTTGGTTTGCAAGGAAAATGCAAGTGGAATGATCAAAGGAGAAGGATATGTGTATTTCCTTGCAGCATCCCTAAGAACATTATGTAGCCAGGTGGTCTTTCAAATGAATCTAATAGTTAAGTTTGCTGAGTGTCTAGAATGTACTCTTCGAATCTTCCCCATTTCCCCATGAAATAGGTGGAGGTGACAGAACAATGGTGTACAAAGAACAAGAGTGCATGCTTATACCAGAAGGAAATGGTGGAAAACCCAATGTATCCTTAATGTGGTTGGAAGTTGTAATAAAAAGCTACAAGAATGGCTTGTCAGAGGGAATCTAGCTTCTCAGATAGGCATGAGGAAGGGATACACCTTGTAGAAATTCAGATGTAGACTCTAACTATGATGGGAGGCATAATTAGGTGATAATTGGCAGAGCAACTGTAAAAAGTCTTGAGTATTCCAGTTTTATTTTGGGTAGATGTAGAGCTGCCTGTTGTTCTTAGAGAAACAGGAGACTTTCATGGTGGGGGCTATAGAGGTGTTCTTCAGGAACCACAAAGAATAATCATAAGTTCTTTTTCTTCCATACATTCCTGAAGAGTCTCCTTATGACTACTATATACAGTGTATTTTCTGGGCTATACATGCAAATCATTTCTCTTTGCTTTTCTCTCTGTTTGCTCTCCAGACCATGATTCACCTTAACTGAATTCAATGGGTCACTCCTCCTGGGGGGAATTTCCAGCTTTTCTGTCTGCTACCAAACCTGCACCTATATCCATCCTTCTCCCCAAGCCAGACAATGTCTCATCGGGAGAAACCTTTAGTTCTTGTTTCCTCTGCATCCTGCAATTAACTGTTTAGCTTTACACTTTAATCTTTCCTGGCTTGCACAGGTTTACTGCAATCCTATGGGTTGCACTGGTAGCAGTAATTCACTCACTAGTAATCTCAACAGTGGAATTTAGCGATGTGCTCCAGATCAGCTCACTTTGAGGTTGGCTAGTGAGAAATGCTAGACTGGGTAATTAGACAATCTACCAGGAGCTTATTCATATAATTCTATTGGCTTCTTGCATATCAGACAATCAAAATCACAATATTTGTCATGACAAAGAAAGCCAGCCATAGTTTAAGATATGACTACTTGATGGAATACTTTCTCCCTTATGTACCTGCTAGAGGGCTCAGATCTACTGCTAGATCTTATTATGTGTCACATTTGCAAAATTTAGCTTATGCAACTATCTCAGAGAAGACAGATTAAATATTAGTATAAACTGAAAATCTATTTGTTCAATGAGATCTCTGTTTTAATTCTACTAATGTGTTCTATTTCCTTGCTGCCTCATATTTTTGTTGTTTGGGGAATTTAAAATATTTGATTGATTGCTTTACTGAGTTTCTAGGCAGTTGTAATTGCAAAAAACTCTAGGCAACATACATCTCAACTCCATAAGTCAGGTTAAAACTACATAGTAAAAGCAGATCATATAAATAATATCAAAACAACACTGGCACTATGAATCATATTACTCAATTGAGTCAACCCAAAGAAATACCTTCCAATATTGGAGAGAACAAGCTCACAAAGGCCTGATGGAGTAACCATGTTTTAATGGTCTCATAGAAACCTGGTCTAGTGGGAGCCATTCAGATATCAGAGAATGCTATTTCATGGAAGAAAAGCAGCAGCTGATAAAAATATCTCCAAGGAAAGCTAATTGAAACATTATTCTTTAAGGACATAAAAGGGCCGTAGCAGCCCTTTCAGTTTAGATCACAAAGGCAAAATATACTTCTTTATCTATTCATTCCCACACACTTTTCAAGGCCATTATATATTTATGTTGACATCTCTCAAGGCAAAAGAACAGAATCTGGTTCCCCTCCCATTCCTGCCTCCTTTATCATCCAACCATCTCATTTATTTTCATGCCCTTCCCCTATTTTGCTTTCTCTGTGCAAGATCACTTGCTTTCTGCTGTCCAGTTTGTCTTAGATTTCTCCTGCTCACCTCATTTACATCAGTCAAACTTTTTTATACTCTTCTCTTTTTTCCTTTACTTTTTCCTCTTTTCTTATATTCCCTCTTTTATTGTCTCTTCCTGTTTTGCTTTTTGTGTTTACCCCTTTCCAATCCCCTTTCTCATTAGATGAATGTACATTGTATTAATATTTTTATGATTTCTGAATATTTTCAGCACTGAGTAGCTTTCACTCTAAGACTATAGTGGAACAAGGGGCTTACAACCTCTGGCAATTTCTCATGATACACAGAAATATGATTTAACAACATATTAAACAGTAGTTAGTGATGTGAAGACCTCATCAGGAGAAGGGAAGAATGGCTTGCTAAATTCATATTCCCAAAGTGGATGGGCAGGCAAGCTTTGATAGAAAAGAGATAGGCAAGCCTTGATTGAAAAAGAGGTGGGCAACTTTTGATAGAAAATAAATTTGTTTTAATTTAGCCTACAAAAAATTAATTAATTTTCATATCATAAAATTTTCATCTCAATGTCCAATAATCTACTAAAGAGCGATTTGTTACTAAAGGCAAAACTGAAAGAAACATATTGACAACAACTTATGGTCTCTGGTGATGACATGATGTCACGAAAATAGTTGAGAGCACCCAATTTGATGGTTTAGAGAGTTTAAAGGACACAACTTTAGGGTAACAATAATGAAACTGGAGGGGAGATTCGGGTGTTTTTTTAAAATTGGTAACATTTACTTGATTTTATTCTTTTGAGCAAAAATGCACTGCAATCAGTTGCACTGGAGTTCAGTGAAATCAAATCCCATCATTATGGAATGTGAACATGTTACAAAGTCAAATCCAAATGTGACTGCACTGTTAAAGTTCCATTAATTTTAGCTAATTAGATTATTATTAAGTCAATAATTAAAGTATTGATATGTTTTCTTTGAAAACTAATCTGTCAGACATCAGCTGTATGGTGGATTCTATTTTATTTTTTCTGACTCACAGAACAGATAGAGTGTTTGTTCTACAATTTATGTACAGATTTCACATTCCAGTTTATTCAACGGAAAGTCATTATGGATTGGCTCAGCCAATCTCAATGTATACATGGTTGTACTTTGACAATAAAGGTTCATTATTATTATTAATAAAATTTACTATCAAATTACTAACAATCTTAGGCCTGAACTTGCTTATATGGAATAAATTGAATTAAATTATTGAGACTTACTACCAAGTACATAAATAGCAGATTATACTGCAGATCTTGTTTTCAGATGTGAGCCTACTGGAACCATAAAAATCATAATTGTTTTTATTGACATGGTTTGCCAAATAAGTAACATTTGTTTCCTTTGTTCTTCTTTTCAGATGTTTTTAGTGTAAAATCAGGAGACAGAAATGAAACCATACAAATAATGGAAAAGATGGACACCACAACCACAACAATAATAAACACATTTTCCATTTATAAAGGGGACAGAAGTTTTGGTACTCAAGTATCAAGTTCTTGGTTCTTTAAAATTACCAGCCTTGCAGTTTTGTGGCATTTTGTGTCATAGCTGTATTACACTGCAGTAACTATGCAATTTTTGTGCATCATCATATATACCTTCAGCCTTATCTAAGTGAAAGCAAAGTTAAATTGGTTTCTAAATTCTATGCTCTAATATTATGTGGTATGTTAGTTTAAGTGCTAAGTATTAGCCTGGGACTGGCTACTAGAAAGCATCAATTTCTACACATTTTCTCCGCTGTCTAGAGGTTTTTTTGGTTTATTTGTAACACCTCAACTATTCAACATGGAAAAAGGATGAAGACAGAAGACTTAAGTAGGTTAAGTTATTGTGATAGGTACAGCTAAGAATGTTATAAAGTTATACATTAATATGTTGGTGTTTTTTTCTTTGACTTGACAAATATTGGACTGTTGTCTTCTTAATCTTTTATGTTCCTTTAAATAATTGCATTTAATTTACATGCCCATAAGTTATAATATAGGGATCCATGGATATTATAAACAAAGTTGCTGGTTTGATCAAATTCTGGTCAAGGAATCATAGCATGCTTAAAATTCTTTATTTTTTTATAATTAGATTGCAGAAAGCATATGGTATTTTTAATGTATCATTAACTAGTAGTTCTTTTAACAATTCAGCAATAAATATAACTACTTCCCAGTTTATTTTAAAACACTACAGAATAGTCTCCCTGCTCATGTATTTCTTTACTATATGCCTACAATTTTGTCATGTTGCAAATACCTGATGAATTAAAAAAGAGGAGAATCTTAGATGGCCATGGCAAAAATTGTTATTGTTATTAAAAAAACTACATAAAAAGTACATGTCATAATATCCAATCAACATTAGCTGGCAATTTCATGAAGTATTCCAAAATACCATTGAAAAGCTACTATATTATTTTACACAGGCGATGCATTACATTTTCATGACAATGTTAATGTCGTTTGCAGTTTATCATTAGCTTTCACCTTTCTCTCTTTTCCCTTTAAATCACTAAGATTCAGTTTTACTATTTGTACTTCACAAAACACTGCCATGATAAAAAAATATATTTGTTGTATAGCATAAGCAATTAACATTTGCTCACTTTATCTATTACAACAGGCTATATAATTTGTCCATTGTGCCCTTTTGGTGCACCTAATTAGAATCAGTGTGAAACACCATTCAGGTGATAAATATTTAATTGGAGGGCCCAGGAAGCAAAGAATGAACGTGTTCTGTATTTTATACAATTTCTGCAGTCATATACTTGTAATATGCTTTTTACCTAAAATGATATTTTAAATATCTTGTGGTGGTCTACAATAATTACAATATATCTTGTTTACATTACAGGTCTTTAAAGCCCTGTTTGAAGAGCAGAACAAGTGGTGGATTCTGTTCTCTAAATGTTTGTCACATCAAATATTTTCTATAGGCCACATTGCTTTAAAATTCTTTTAAGTGAGATAAGAGTTTAGCAGTGCTGCCTCAGATATTGTACCAAAACCTGGAGTCAATGAACTATAAACAAGTCAACAAAACAGTAACAATATCAATGAGTGGTGGGATTGGAGAAATATTTAGAGCCAGAATACCTATCTATGCTATGATCCTGGTGGATGAACAGAACTGCTCCTTCCAAAATTTAATCTTAAATTCTTACCAGGAATGCCAAACATTGACTATCAATTATTGTATATAATATGCATTTGTATGTATATGCAATTAGGAATATCTACTTGCTCCTGATGTTTTATAGATAAAAATGTTTACTGTGTGAAGTTTTAAACTTTAAGTCTAACTACTTTGTCATGAAAATAGAAAAACATCTATTATAAATATTTAGGGCAAGGAACAATTTGACTCCATAAAAGGTTTGGCCCATGCCTTCTGCTGGGTCTAAACCTAGTCCAATATTTCTATCAAAGGTTTCTAAACATTTCGATACATCCCTGCTTCTTTAAGTTTATCAAGCTTTCTTGGGTTTTATTAGCTGTTTTCTAACATACATCATTATATTTAAGAGAGGGATACCACAGAATGCATTCTTGTATTATGGTAGCCTGGACAAGGAGATAGCAATCTCTTAGAGTTGAACATGTAGACTCATTAGCAGTATGGCAGTAGAGAAGATTTGTAGCAAACTTTGTTCTTTGAAATTCAGAATCCAAATCCAAAATCTAAAATTACTTCAAAACAAGAGTCTTTAAGGCATAGCTTAAAGGCATAGTTCATGACCTCTAACTATTGTGATAGTATAAATACAGGGGGGGAAATTGCCTCAGTGATTCTGTTGATTGAAAAGAGTTTATGCTGATGTATGCCTTACTTTGCTTACAAAATTATTGTGTTTCTTATTATTACTAACACCTTTAATAACTGTGATATACCGTAAGTTATTTTTCAGGTTAAAGTCTCAACAAATAGAAATTAAATGTTTATATATCTGCATTCTCACGAGATCATTTTTCTCCTTGCTTTTCATAAGACATATATATATATATATATACCATGAGCCAGAAACCTTAAATTATGTTGCCTTTAAATCTTTATTTAATCTATTTTATTGTGCACTCCCTGAAGTATAAAATTTTGTGCATTGTAGTGGGTAAAAATCACAGCAATTCGTGATTATGTCACAATGCCCTCATCACCCCCTCCATGGAAACAGTCACCTTCCTCTTCCTTCTCCTCATCTTCTCTTCTTCCATCTGTTGATTCAAAGAGCTCAGAAAAATTTTAGGATGATCCCAGAGTCAAGCAGTCATAATGAATTTTTGATTTGGGCTGAACAATTCAGCTATATGTAACTCTGCCAGAGGAAAGATAGGCTGAAGCTGTACAAGTCCAACAGTATACTAAACATACATGAGAACAGCAGTATTGATGCCTTTAGGATGCTTTGCAATGGGATTGATGTTATTGTGCAAAACTCTGCCTTGAGTACAGGAGTATATTAAATTAATAGAGTACTACATATTGATTGTAGTTCTCATGGTTCTCATTTATTTAAAGTGCTGTCATGTACATCAAATCCAACTAAAAAGGTTTGTATTTTCCAGAAAACCATTTCCAACCCTAATCAACAAAATGATTTGGTCTCTTTTTATTTAACTCCTGTGACACCTGGGTAGAAATATAGCCACATTTTGTATCTGTGCCCAAGTAAAATGTTTGCTGTTTCACACCCTCACCAGTGCTGGAATCTTTGCTTTTGATATAATCCCCTGAATATAGACACTGCTCAATATTACATGCTTTTGCTGTCAATATTTGCAAAAAGCTCATGTAAATTTTGTCAGTTGGTATACTGCATCGTTGTGTTGATTTTAATTATGCCACATTTTGATTTAAATTTCTGCTTCCTAAACTGTATCTCTTACTTTAAAATAGCATTTTGCACAGAGAGGTCCACAAAGACTCACTCATAACCATGTTTTTTATTATTATTATTATTATCAACACTTGAAAGTGGAGATATAAAGTTAACCAGGCAGAAAAAGACTGGTGACATTGAGAAATGTGCAATAGAAGTCTGCAGAATTAGAAAAGGGAAAATTGCAGTAATCTGTGATAAAGACATGTCTATGAATCATTGCAAGGAAAAAAGTGTTTTGAATCGCCATCCAGAATTATCAATTAATATGCCAGAAAAATGCTATATTACTGAGCAAGAGGACTTTATGAAGAAAACTTTACATCAGTAGTTCATGTCAGTGGCCTGCTATTTTTTTACCAAAATAGCAAAATATTTTTCTGCATTCAGTTATCCTGAACCTCTTCATAGGCCTTAACTGGACTAAGAGTCCTTAACTGTATTAGCACTGCAGCCAGGCTTCAGGCATATTCCTGGTTTTCTTTCTTTCTTTTGTTTAATAACTTTTCACATTTATTTGGGCCTGTAAATATTGTTGATGCTATCTATTACTGATATTTTACATACTGAAACTTTGCCATCTATCATATTCAAATACTGACATGTTCTGAACAAGGGCACTACATGTTGTTTATTTGTTGTGTTTTGCATATGGAATCTGTTTTAAAATAATAAAAAACCATTGTCGTAGCTGTATTGAAGAAAGATACTCTGAAGAACTATAATAGTGTGATGATTTGTAAGTACAATAATTTCTGTAATAAATAATAAACAATAATAAAACATTACTATTGGAGGTTTTATACAATAACTAGCTCATGGAACTTAATTCATTTTGAACGCATTCCATTGATGTCTTAGGATATAATTTTGGGGTGTCAGAGACAGCATGCTTGGTGCCATATGATTTTCAGATTTTTTTTTTCTGATGTCAGAGCCAATGTTTGTTCCTCACTAACCTCTGTGGCTAATTTTTTTTTTCTGTAGATGGCAAACTGTTCAAATTGGCCTCTTGGAGATAAAGACAGAAATGAGATGGGAGAGATTAAGGAACTGAAAGTTCATGAACACCCTAATGCACACCAACCTTGTCGAAGCCCTAACTTGATTCCTCTTCGAATCAAATTAGCCATTTGATTGACATCTGTTTCATCATTTTGTAACCAACTGTGGGGAAAAAGCCAAAAGCAGAATAAGGGAGGCAACAGAGAGGCATAGATTTACAAGATTTTCTGCAGAGTATAGTGAAAATGGTCAAAATGGCACCCCTGATGGTTTAATCAAGGCTTTGTCTGATTTTTATGTGAGTCATGCATGGCATACATAAAAAAACAAAATATACTTCAATCACCCTGTCACGGCTGCTATCTTGATGTTTGTACTACACCCTGCAGATAACCTTGCAAATATCTCTCCATCTTCAATTTCATCTCACTAGGCTGAAACCATAATGACTGCTCATAATGAAAGCACTCCCTGAACAGAATGTAAGATTAGTCAGCCTCCTTCATGGAATAATCAACTTACTCCAGTCAATTTGTTTTTCATAGGTAGATGAGCAATATGTTCAACTGAAGGTCCTGGAAACTACCTCCTTTTTGAAGACACTATGGCTATGTTTAACTTGGAGAGAGAGAAAAAAAATGTAGGTAGAAGTGATAACAGTTTTCCAGCACTGTGTGAAGGAGTGTCATGCAAAAGGAAGTCAGTATGCTCAAGACCTCATGACTGCAAGATATGGAATAGTATATTTAAATTACAGGAAGGCTGATTTCACTTGAAAGCAAAGAAAACTATCCTAATAGTAGGAAAATTTTCAGCTATAGAACTATTATAACTAAGTAAGATACCAAACAACTTTTGAATGAGTTCAAGCAGTAGCTATGCAGCCATCAGTTGGGAAAGATTTAATTGAATTTTTGCACTTGATAACTTACATAGCACATATCATTTCTATGAATCTATGATTCTCCTTGCCTATAGATTATTCTTTATATCTCATACTAACAATTGAATAAAAGATAAACTTCAACTATTTCTGGAAAAAAATTCCAATACATTTTAATGTGTCTGAAGTTTTATTAAAATAATATATTTAGTAATATGTTTGTTTTAAGAAATATTAAATTGCCAGTTCCTCCAATAGTAATTTGATAAAGTAGTCTGAAAAGAGAATCTTCATTACCATTTAAGAAAAGCACATCAAAAGACTTTCCTCTTATGTCAAACCGTAATCACCTCTCTTCAGGGCACCTTTTGCTCTCCAGACCTAATCTCATGTATTTCCCTAAATTTCTCACAAAAAGCAATAATTATGTTTCATACCAAAGACCAGGGTAATTTGGTCAGGAACTTAATATTTAGGTCCATGATTAAATCAGGAGCAAACACAATCAGATTTTGCCAATACCCCTCATATGATCAGTTTCCAAGGCTATTATTCTCTTGTTTCCATCATCACTCATGAATTCTCTCTTCCTTTCCTCATACAGAAACAAATGCAAAATACATGTTCACTACACATTAACAGGACATAATATGTTCCCCTTAAGATATTTCTGAGAACTATAATTCTGTCTTAGAGCTTTTCAAGTGCACTTTTAATTATTTTAATAGACTTGTTCTCAATTAAGCCACTGTGTCTTTAATTTCTAAGTTCCCTTAATTCTTAAGGTGCCAAAGTTGGGAGTGACCAGTACCTTATGTTCTTTCTAAATGCCAAGTTACATATCTAAAAATGCAGAATCATGAAAAAAAATACATCTTTAGTAAGTATTTAGTATTTTCTGAGGAGTCCATTTTTGTAGAAAAGTCATTCTTCCCATGATGCAATGATCTTAGACTTGCTTGGATTCACAGGAGCTAATGGAATGTGTACATACAGGGACTTTAGTTAAATTTTAGTTCCTTTGGTCCATAAACCTATCTTGGCTTGAGTGTTTTCACTCAAAGGGTGATCAATTATATTACTTTCAGGTTTCAAGTTTTGTTCTTTCAGAAGTTCACAAGCTTAAGCTCAGAAAAACTTGAGTTGTGAAAGGAAAAGGAATTGATCATCTTTTGAGTAAAAACACATGAGCAAAAACCATGAATGCTCAAGGCTTGTCCACAGCGTCAAAGATTTAATAAAATAGGTCTGAGGTCTTGCACAAAAACATGTACAGTACAATGCTTGTAATATTTATCACATTAAATTAGCAATGTGGTCGGCATCTCTAACATTAAATATTCTACAATCTATGTAAAATAAAAACATTTGACTCTGCACACTCATGCTTTCCCAAATTACTATCATTCTTGAGGCACCATTTATGTATTCCTTTCCCTCTAAATGCTAGGGCAATTTAAATACTGGCACTAGGACTAAACCTTATTACAATAACATGACTCCAAGGTGATAATTTTTCCCTCTAATGGCTAATTTTTATTTAGATGTAAAACTCTTTGCTCATTGCCTTTGTGCAATGCCTTCTGTGGATCACATATATTTTATGACCTGAATCAAAAGGTATTGCTGAAAGGGGGGGAAATGCTTATTCTACCTACTGGTGCCTCAGGAAAACATTTTAAATTGAAGCTCCTGTATTTCTAGTCTAATTAAATGGATTGCTCAGTTTCTGGAATTACTTCTTTATGAATTATAAATTCTCCACATTTGAAAAAAGCTATTGATTTTTGTTTTACCTTGCCTCTGAATCATACATTGTTTCCTCTATGACTCTTATTAAGAGCTTATTTTTAATAAATAGTTTCCTTCTGTTTCTGTATTTCCCCACCAACTAGATTTTTTGCTTTTACAGACTCTTGAAAGAGCGCTCAGAAAGCAGCAAGACGTTCATCTTTTTTCCTGGAAAATGTAATTTCTTTTGCCATTGCTTTAATGCAAAATTATGATGCAAATTTATTTTAACAGGTAATGAAATCAGGAAATTCTCTTCCTGAGAATGGGAACCTATGGTTTCAAAATATGTGTTTCACAGAACCTTAAAGATTCTAAATAAGAGTGACTCCTAATAATAACATCCCCAGCTATGAGAATAAAGCCATGGGTAGCTTCTGCCATTACAAGTGTTATTATGGCTGCTGGTGGAAGCTACTGTGTGGCCTTTAGTTACAGTAGACTAGAATAATCTATGAACTGACTTAGCAGTTCTCTTTTCTTACTCCATTATCAGGCAGGGAGTTCTTTTCCTTTGTTGACTAAATGTCACACAAAAATATTTTGTTTCTTTAAAAATAGAACATTTGATAAAACATTGATCATATCTTTAATGATCTGGAAAGAAAAAAGGAACTTTTATATTTCTGAAGGATCAAGACAAACAACAGTATGTCCACCCCAAGAGGAAAAAAAATATTTGAATTTATTGATTATACTGAGAGATTCTGAGTTAACTTTCGAAGTGAAAAATGGGTTGGGTTATAAATTCCACAGGCAGTTGAAGAACATGCTATCAATAGTATTTGAAGCCACAAAAATCTCAGCTTTTATTTTATACCTCTGTTTTAAAAGAACAAGTAGCCAGTTTTATTTGCCCTAAAGAAAAAAAATATGTTGACCTTTAGAATAGTTAATCTAAGTCCTTCATATCTCACTCATTGCAAGATGTGTGTGTTGATAATTCTTCAACGGGCAGTATACAGATATTGTATTAATAAATAAATAGTCTGGTTATTCATTTTTCTTTCCAGGAATTCACAAAGTCAACTTTATTTTGCTACTTTAGTCAGGTCATAACATCACCTTTGATCATCACCTTTGATCAGCTTCCTAAACTCTAGAGAATACCTTCCAAATGTCATCCAAACTTCAATCATGCCCATATCCAACAGGATAGAAATTGTGTTCTTTTAGGTTTGGTGATCGGCTTTCTTCTTCCATGCAGAATATCTCCAGCCATCATTTCCACCATTATATTTAGTTTTATTCCCTCTCACTTCAACTTTATTTTTATCAAGAATTCTTACTCCCACTGGTATCATTTACAAAATCAATAAAGTTAATGAACACTCCCATCACATCATGGTTTAAATAAGTGAAATATGGAGTAAACCTCCTTTGGGTTATGAGATTTTTGGGTTATGAAGACTTTTTATACACCTGTGCCTTTATACAAACGTCTTAACTCTGCATCATCTTCCTCTGCCTAGACTCTTCCTCTAAAAGAAAAAAATGCATATATTTAATAATAGGGAGTTGTAGCAGTTCAGATCCATAGCTAGAAGTTTTTTGTCTCCCACCTGAATATCCAAGAACATCATGCTACTTCATTGGCAAAGAACCCAGTTGCTTAAGCAGCAGAATGGACTAAGCTGTATGAGATGGTAACAAAATAACCTCTGTTTTTCTATACATTAAAAAGATACTCTTTCATCTATCTGACAACACCTTATCCTATTGGATAAAAAAATATTAATGTCAAAAGGGAAACCTCTGGTTATTACAAATGACAGCTATTGTAAATGTTGGTGACTCAATGATCAGTGAAAGATTAAGAAATACGGTTCTTCACTTAATGAATGGGTACTTTCTCACCACCTATTTTGTAATTAGAGGAGAGTTCTTTGGTTTCTACTGGGCACCAGCCAAACAGTACCAATATTTTCCCAACAGCAGTTATTGCCTCTCAAGCAATAGAGCCCATTAAGAGCAGAGTGCACAGCAAGTTTATATTTTAAAAACAGATCTCTCATTTAGAAAAAAGCTGCCAAAATTATACCAGTGGTAAATAAAAAGTCTAGAAGGGTTTATCATAAGATGTTTGGCACAAGGTGGATTCTAAATTACTGAAGAAATTAATTGGATTTCTAGCTTCCTGTTGATGTTTCTTGTATATGATCCTCAAGATTACTGTCAAGGAAATACAGCATATTAATTTAAAACACATGATTCTTATAAAGGCTAGTGGACATATTTTGAATTCTGAGAAAGTGTTATACATACTCTCTCAAAATGGTTACCAACTGCTCAAGTTTTGGGGGCTGCTCACCAATATTTTCATCCACCACGTCTCCCCATATCTCCTAATCTCTAACTTCATTTTTTTCTAATTTTTGGAGAAATAAATACAGTTCTACAAAAATCACTGTATTGCATATAATCAAACAATGAATCAGAGAACAGCTAGAGGCAAAAAAGTCATTACTAAAAGCCAACATGGGTTTGTCAAAAACAGATCATGCCAGACAAATCTTATTGCATTCTTTGAGAAAATGACAAAATTAATGGAACAGGGGAATGCTGTGGATATAATTTACTTGGACTTCAGTAAGGCATTTGGTAAAGGAGATCACAACCTACTACTTGATAAGGTAGAAAAATGTGAGTTAGACAGCATCACAACCAGATGCAGTAAGAATATGTTAAAAACAACTTATGAAGAAAGAAAATTAAAGAATGTTTCAAGAACTGTACTAAGAATTTAAACTATGCACCAATATGTTACCAGAAATGGAGATTTACTAAGCAGACATGGGCAAGATTTCATGAGATATAAAATCTAACCTATAAGAAAAGGAGCATGGTTCCCTAGCGGTTAAGATAATGGGGTTTGGGCAGTTTGAGATCCAAGCACCATATGATGGGATGAGCTCTCGTTCTTGCCCAGCTCCTGCCAACCTAGCCATTTGAAAGGATGCAAATACAAATAGATAAGTAGACAACATTTCAGTGGAAAGGTAACAGCATTCTATGTACCTTGGGCTATAATACTGGCCATGTGACCACAGAAATGTGTTTGGACAACATTGGAAAAGGAGATGAGCACCATCCCCTAGAGTGGGACACAATTGGACAGGGGGAAAATTACCTTTTTATTTTTAATCTCAAAGTCCTGATTGACCTGTCAAACATGATTTCTTTCTGAAGTGCCTGATGAGGACAGGGATTGACGTATTGCCAATAACTGAAGATACTCTGTCATATACTATCACTCCAGGCTGAGTTAAAGATGATTAAACTCTGTGAGAGACAAGCTAATAAAGACTCCAAACAAATTGGATTGCTATTTATTGAAGGATTATCTAGTTCTCTGCTGCCTTTGGTGCCAAGATGTGATCTAGACTTTGCAAGGACCTGACTACTGATTTGGGCCTCCTTGGGGACTCACAACTACTAATGAATGTGCAAGAGGAAATTGTGGCAATGAGGCTCTTCACCCAGCTTTTGCCGGTTTGCCACTTGTAGCCTTATGGTACCTTTGAATATTACTCAGAACAGAATACAGTCCCATATGCTAATAGGTGGCAATCATCTCAACTGAATTATTTCTATATTTGATCTTTAACGGTCCTAATGATTTGATAGCTAGGTACCTGCTAGTACAACCAAGCCACTCAAATAGAATTAATAATATCCCATAGAGAGATATAGTCTCCAGTCTATAAATAGAGGGGGGGGTGCCAGGGGAATGTTTTTCAGTGGTCATTCCCACCTTATGAAACTGGCCTCACCCAGAGATCTGATTGGTGACTACCTTTACTCTATTTCAAAAGGTAGTTATTCCAAAAGATCTTTAAAAGCTGAAGTTGTTTCTTGTTGATTGGCATTTCCTGATGACTGATTATGAATTGATTATGTTTTGTTTTTAATCTGTCTTCTTTTATGCTTTTATAACTATAAACCATCAAAAGTGTTTGGATTCTGGAGGGTTATATCAATAAATAAACAAATTGTTACAGTGAGAAAAGTTACTATAAAGGAAAAAAGGGTACAATTCTGAGAGGGAACTTTTTTGTCTAAAATATGTACTTTTCTTCATAAAATTGGGGCAAGCATGATCATTCACCAAGTTTCCAAAGAAGCCTTCTTTTTAGTAGGAAATTATTAATTGTGGTTAATTTTACAACTACACAAAACTTATTTTTGTGCATGTATTCATCTTCTTTCATTGCAATAAATGAATTTAAACATTCTTAATCATTCATTGAAGTACAAATCTGTGATTAAAAAAAAGTGATAGCCTAATGAGAGAAGGAACATATTTATGTCTCCTCACTGGTGCTAGCCTCCTTTTCCCTGTGGCAAGAGAAGCAACTTTGCTTACATGTATATATAATTCCAAAACTCATTTTATAGCACTGCTGAAAAAAATATCCTGTAGGCAATACATCTGCCAGATCATAATATGCAATTATAGATCAGTATAAATCCTCCCTTGTTGTGCAGTTAGAAAATAATTTCTAATCCCTGGAGCAGCATATTTACTCATGATGAGAAGCTTACACATTATTTTTGAAGCACTGCTCATCATATTGCATTACAGAGCTTGTAGGAGAAGCCGGTAGTGTGGTGGTTAAGACACTGGACTGAGGTATTGCCAAATCTTTCCATGTTTGTGCATACAATAATATCACTGCAGTTATCATATATAAAAACAATATTTAATGACCTTTTCCCAACTGCTTATCCATCAGTCTCAAGAAGAAAAGTCCTGGTTTCAGTTGAATGTTAATCTGAATCATTGTATGTATTTGAAACCCAAATTTGCAGCTTTCATGCACATTCATCAAACATGATAAAATAACCCTTGTTGTTCATAGTTCCAAAATAAATTTAAAATACCTTTATATATACTAAATAATTTTTGTGGTATCATATACCAATGGTACCTCATTGTATTAAAATTGTCTTTAAGATTATAACATAGAATGAATTTCAGTTCTTTCAACTATATTTTCCCATTGTTCCATTTCTATATAACAACCAAAGATTTTAACCCTCTTTATTGTTCATTACCTTGTTCCTTTTCTCTTTCAAATTTCAATATATGCTTATATACTTTAACAACAAAATAGTCATCATTTGTACATGATTCAGTTTCAAAATCTCCAATGTCTTCCAATGTTCAACACCATAAATTCTACTTTAAATCTTTCTGGTAAATAATGAAAGCATTGACAGCTGTGTCCCTCTGCCTTCAATTGTTCTCTTGATTTTATTTATTTATTTATTTATTGATGGGATTTATATCCCGCCCTATCTCCCGAAGGACTCAGGGCGGCTAACAACCAAACATATAATAAGTACAGAAATTAAGATAAAAATAAAATTAAAATCATCTGTGCAATATATTAAAATTACAAACTAAAAATAAATTAAAAATTCTAAATATAATTAATTAAAATGCCTGTCAGTCCAGGTCAGCCTGGTAGAAAAGGAGTGTTTTGAGGCCGCGGCGAAAGGATTGGAGATTTTGGGCCATCCGAAGCTCAGGGGGGAGCTGATTCCATAGGGCTGGCGCTCCCACAGAAAAGGCTCTCCCCCTGGGGGTCGCCAGCCGACATTGCCTAGCTGACGGTACCCTGAGGAGGCCTTCTCTGTGTGAGCGTACTGGGCGATGGGAATTTGTTCCCGGCAGCAGATGGTCCTGCAAGTATCCTGGGCCTAAGCCATGTAGGGCTTTAAAGGTAAGTACCAGCACCTTAAATCTCACCCGGAGGGCAACTGGTAGCCAATGCAGCTCACGCAGGAGGGGTGTAATATGGGAGTATCGGGGTGCTCCCATCACAACCCGTGCAGCTGCACTCTGCACCAGCTGAAGCCTCCGGGTGGTCTTCAAGGGCAGCCCCATGTAGAGAGCATTACAGTAATCTATACAGGAGGTAACGAGTGCGTGGGTGACTGTACATAGGGCAACTCGGTCCAGAAAGGGGCGCAATTGGTATATTAGGCGAATCTGGGCAAATGCCCTCCTAGCCACGACTCCAATATGATCTTCAAAACTGAGTCGTGAATCTAGGAGGATGCCCAGATTGCGTGCTCTATCAATGGGAGGTAACATCTCTCCTCCTATAGTCAAAGATGGAACCTCTTGGACTAAACGAGATGACGGTATGTAGAGCCACTCAGTCTTGGCCGGGTTGAGTCGAAGCCTGTTTTCTCTCATCCAAATCTGTACCGCTTCCAGGCAACGGGACATCACATCGAGGGCATCACTGGGTTGGTTCGGGGTGGAGATGAATAGCTGGGTATCATCAGCATATTGATGATATTTCACCCCGAAGCCACGGATGATCTCTCCCAGCGGCTTCATATAGATGTTGAACAGGAGGGGCGAGAGCACTGATCCCTGAGGCACTCCAAAACTAAGAGGCCTAGGGCTTGACCTCTGCCCTCCTGCTAACACCTTCTGCAAACGGTCCAAGAGGTAGGAGGAGAACCACCGCAGAACGGTGCCTCCCACCCCAACCCCTCAAGACGACGCAGTAAGATACCGTGGTCGATGGTATCAAAAGCCGCTGAGAGATCTAATAGGACCAGGACAGAGGAATAACCTCTATCTCGGGCCCGCCAGAGATCATTCACCAGTGCGACCTATGCCGTCTCCGTGCTATGCCCGGGTCTGAAACCCGATTGGTATGGATCCAGATATTCAGCTTCCTCCAGGTTCAAAGGGAGCTGTCGTGCCACCACGCTCTCAACGACCTTCGCAAGGAAGCGAAGGTTGGAGACAGGACGGAAGTTGTTTAAAACAGCTGGATCCAATGCCGGTTTCTTGAGGAGGGGCCTTACCACCGCCTCTTTCAAGGCGGCAGGGAAGTACCCCTCACTCAGTGAGGCATTGATAACTGCTAGGAGCCAGCCTCGTGTAACCTCCCGAGATGCATAGACTAGCCAGGAGGGACACGGGTCCAACAAACATGTGGCGGCACTTAGTTTCCCCATGATCTTGTCCACTTCATCCGGAGTCACAGGATCGAACTCTTCGCAAATGTACTCGGCCAAATTCATCGTTTTCCTCTCGTCAGATACTGCCCAGTCAGAGTCCAGACCAGCCCGAATCTGAGCAATTTTGTCCACCAGATATCAGATTTTATCTGATAGTCCCACAAAATTCCTACAATATGTTAACAGTTTCTGTTTGCCTGTTATTTCTCATCTACAGGATGCTTCATGTGGTGAGAGCAACCCCAATTTCTAACTCTAAAGGTCTTCTATTTTTCAGCAACTATAATGAAATATATGAATGATCTTTGAGGAAGACAGGTGGAGATGCTGTTTAGGAAACCATCAGACATTTAACAGTCAGAGGAAAAAACTTAGGAAATATCTATCCTAATGGCACAAAAAATTAAAACTGGAGGTGGGAAATTTGTACATCCAGGCTTGCAAGATTCTGTTAATGTAGCCTTACAATAAATAGAATTAGTTTATCTTACCATGTTTCCTATCCCTTTTGTTTGGGAGGGCTGACATCAACACTCACTCTTTCATCCAAACCAAACAACTCTTATTTCTCTTTCACTGTAAGTTGATTATATCTGCTTGTGTACACAAAAACTAGCTTTTTTGCAAACTTTATGTCCATTACAGGCTGCACTGCAGTTGTGAGGCTGACTGAAATTCCTCTACTCCCAGCCACATGATTCATAACTAAAAAAAATCCCCTCACTTTCTCTGATCTCCTGAAGAAGCAGCTCTCTGGAGCAATCTCACAATCTCTTTATCCACAGAAACTCCACTCACCAGTGTTATGTTCTCCTGGCTACTTTCCTTCATGACCAGAGGCAAGCTTGCCTGACCAATAACCAGCCAAGACACAGTGAAGGCCTTTTGTTTCATTGATATTGCAATAAGCAGGGAGAGAAGCTATTAATGCTTGGTTCTCTCCAAAGTTTCAACCCAAAATATGCCCTTCTTTATGCACCCCTGTCCCAGCCGCCACATCCCTCCTCTTTCCCCATTGGCTGAGGTACTATGAGGTTACACTCTTTCCGACCATCTCCTAACTATTTCCTGCTACATACTAAATCATACATCACATGTACATTAATAATATAAAATATTAGACATATTCAATTGTTGGTTTTGAGTTCTAGGCCCCTTAGAACAATAGGTTCTTTCCTGTATTTCAATTTAGTTAAGTTTCCCTCGTTAGACATTTCTTCTTACAATTGTTTTTATAGCTTGTATTCTTCCTTTCTCACTCAAGACCCAGCTAAGACCAGAATTCACTGCCTGACTGCTAATCTGGGCTACAAAGCTCTCTCTGCTCCTTCAGTGATATATAGCTCCCCCCATCATGGAAACTTATCCCAAAGCTAATAATAATAATAATAATAATAATAATAATAATAAGAATAAGAATAAGAATAAGAATAAGAATAAGAATAAGTTGGAAGGGACCGTGGAGGTTATTTAGTCCAACCTCCTGCTCAGGCAGGAAACCCTATACCATTTCAGAAAAATGTCTTTCCAATCTCTTCTTTCCTGTGTTGGAGCATTCACAACTTCTGGAGGCAGGTTGTTCCACTGATTACCGTAATTGTTCTAACTGTTAGGAAGTTTCTCCTTAATTCTAGGTTATTTCTCTCTTTGGTTAGTTTCCATCCATTGCTTCTTGTCTTGCCTTCAAGTGTTTTGGAGAATAGCTTGACTCCCTCTTCTTTGTGGCAACCCCTGAGATATTGGAACACTGCTATCATGTCACCCCTCGTTCTTCTCTTCATTATGTCACTGTGTTTTTTTTTAAGTGTTTGTCAGCTACGCACGTCTCACTCTGTTTTTCTGCCAGCTCCATAGTAATCTTATCAATGTAACCAAGGTGATTGTCATGTCCAGCCATGTTATGGTTTCAATCTGTTTTTTGCTATTAAGTGTGCATGTCTACAAAAAGTTTTCTCTTTTTACTTTTTTTCTTCTCTTTGATTCTGTCTGATGAGAGGATGTAGTCAGTTAAGTTCTTTCTTTGTTTTCTAATTAAAGTTTTATATACAGTAGAATATGCCTCGGTTTTCTTTATTTTTACCTGATGTTTACCATGCGTCAGATGAACCACAGTTCACTGCCCTCTGATAGGGAATTATTGCTTTATTTCCCTGACACATTAAACTAGACATACCTGATTCCAGCAACTGTTCCTTGTATGTTTTAGCCATCAGTCCCCTAATCATCTTTGTTGCTTATATATTGTACTCCAATTTATAAGCAACTGAGATGCAAGAAAGAAGCTACCTTTGTAAGTGAATAAAGTATCACCTGCATTTCCACTATATGTTCCAACAAGCAATCAGTTTTGCTAAATGAGTGAAATCTCACCAATAAATCTTCAAATTTTTCATTTAGTTTTAAAAGCACAACATTCTCACTTGCCTGTTTTGTCCTGCTTTCATTAAAGTTTCATATGTTTTATAAAGCCAAGATATTGTATGTACGTCCAATATGTACAGACAAAATACTGGTTGAGAGTAGGAATAATGTATAAGTATGATTTACACATACCTGAATTGTTATCTGTCCTTGATATTACAAAACGATTGTTGTGAGAAGAGTTATGGACTATCCAACAAAGACTGGTCACACATATAATAAGAGATTTTGGAAGCTAATGTACAATATCTTGTAACTAGCTGTCATCTGCTGCTAGACAAATCCACAAGGTTCAGCTCTGACAAAGCTGCCATAAATCAGGGATGCACATTTTCTTATCCAAAGGTAGCAATCTGCCTTTGAGGAGCATGCTGAAAACCATACTTTAAAAAAAGGACATGCTGGAATAAAGAATCTCAATCTCACTAGATAATTAATTCTACTAGTGTTATTACCATTGGAAAGTTTCTCCTAATAGTCAGCTAGAATTTACCTCTAGATATTTAACACCTTTATTATACTATCTGTAATTTGAGACAATAGAATATAAATTGTGGTCTTCTTTTGCATGACAGTCCTTTACAGGATGTGGGTTAAGTATAGTATCCTTAATCAGTTGTCTTTATTTAAAATACACTTCATTTCTCTTGACATTATTTTCCAGTCCTGAGATCACCCTTGTTGTCCTACTTTGCATTTGCTCTAATTGCAATTTAGGGCACCAGCCTACCAGCTCTTTTCCAGTTCCTGCTCTTGCTTAATCTGATTACATCCCTAATCAAGTATCATTCTATAGTATTGATCATACTAGCTGAAAATTCTGGGAATAACACTGAATTTGAAAGCATCAAACTTGAGAAGACTTTATAGGTGGTAATTTTGAAATATCACACAGAATAATCCATTGACTGACTATCTTCTAACAAATTCTGCTGGCTTTCTAGCTTGGTTTTAGAGAACAGATGACACTGCAGAGGAAATGCCAAAATTATTCTACTTCCCAATGATGATAAATTAAATTTTCACAGTATATTTTCACAGGTCTTCAAACATGCAAATAATCTTTGCCCTTGTGGAGGCATTGTTTGGGGTAATTGGAATTGTTCTGACATGGTTTTATCTAAGTTAAATGGCTAGAATTCTCACTATCAAATTCTATATAATTGTTGAAGTATTTTTTTCAGGAATAAAGTTATACAAACCCAGTCTGCAGGTTTTAAGAATGTTGAATTGTCGCCAAGGCTTATCCTGGAAAATCTGCAGCTCACAAATCAATTAAAGCTGACAAAAGGTTTTTCAGTCCACCAAGGCCACTTGGGTCAATAGTGATAAACCTTAAGTAAGATGCACCTTCTTCCAAGCTGCACATATAGCCCTTTACATTTTTTAATCTATTTGCTTGTCCAAAACATTATTTCATTTCCCATAAAATATCTGCTCTCAAGTAAATGCACTTACTTATTTAAGTGTAAATCCATCAAGAATAAATTAAGCACTGAATTCTTCCACTTTGGATCCATCTACTGTAGTGCCTTTATCTATCTGAGATTCTACTTCTGTTTATTGAGTCCATTCATGTCGTATTAATGGAAATTGTCGTTGTTTTTGCTTTGTTCTGAATTATGAATAGAGACAATTCTTTGGTAAAATGAGAAATAAAAATAAAAAATACCACTCCACACAAAAGTGCTCTTGGTGGGAAGAAAGAACTCATCAGTGGGGGGTGGGGGAAATCCCACATTTTTGTGTATTAATGTCTAATGTTGTCAGGGAAACAAATACATGTTCAGTTTTCACCTATTAAATACTACACCCATCCAGTGATGGGATTCAGCCAGTTTGCACCAGTTCAGCAGAACTGGTAGCTAATTTTTTGTTGCCCAGACTTCTGGAAGCAGCATCCACACAGAGAACCAGTTATTCACATATCTGAATCCCATCACTGTACTCATCTCCATCTTACACGTGTTTTACAGAACAAACCCATGCATAAAACATTGCGAGTGGCATCCATTAAATTAACAAACAGATTCCAGAATAGAATTGTGAAGAAAATACAACACAAAGACAGGAAGAGGTGAATGAGAATTCAAAGACAGTCTAGCTATATTTCATTCATTGCAGTTTTTTAATATGCTGTCTTCCAAACGTATCAGGCTACAATTATCAAAATTCCCAGCCACTGTACCTAGCCAATGGTCATATTGGCTAATCTCCTTCCTTTTTTAGGATCCTAAAAAGTTTTATTTAATAGCATTCAAATGGAATCCATAAAGCTTTGACTGAGCAATGTAAATTCTACTTTAGGGTACATCACTTTCAGCTAGCACCCTAGCATCTGAAGTAATCCTTTGGTCCATCATTTGAAAAGGTTACTAGATAGCACTTTCATGTTCTCCAACCATTCACTCAGCTACAGGCCTTTATATGAAAGCTAAAAATCAACCAGTGTCTCAGACTAAACAGAAATAATATTTTCACAGAATTTCAGAAACTTGGTGCTTTGAAATTACTCTTGCAGCTTCCTTGACATACAGTATTATCATTAAAAATACACCAAGGATTCTAATCAATGAAAAGTTAGAGAGGCTATAGTACAAACTTTCTGAAGTACAACATGAATTTTGTCAGACCTCAAAAAAAGGAATCAATATATGAAAAGATTTTGAAAGGAAAAGCTACCTAATTTCAATTAAACTTTTTATATAAACAGGGAATCCTAGCTTTGGATCTCTTTCAACAGCTGGTTATTTAAGAATGTCAACAATTGATTTTTGCATTTTGAAAGGAGCAACATCAAACAAGAATTGTACCACAACAGTACAGCTGTTGTTTTATACATAAACATACATAAAATAATATATGCAGAATCAAGAATGTTTTTTGCTTAAATCCTTCTAGTGTTTCTTCAAATAAACCGAATTGCACTAAAATCACTTTCCTTCTGACAAGATTTAACATTGTTACTGAGTATAATTTCCCAAAGATGATTCTCTGAAGAAAAGCTCACATATAATTTCACAATGTTCTTCCTTATAATAGTATTTCAAAGCAGGCCTTTTTTGTTTCTCATTTATCTATTTTTGTACAGCTTTCTAAGCTAAGTCAGAACCTTTCTTAGATTCTTTTGATATTAGAAGGAAAATTTTGAGGATCTTATTGGCTGACTTTCTTTGTGAAGTTTGCCATATATTTCTATATAAAGCAGTGACTATGCACAGCATGCTCTATTTTTTTAGACAAGAAGACTTTCATAAAAGAACAGACTGGCACTGTAGTTCTTAGTTTATAAAAAAAGAAGAAAAATATTCAGTAAGCTGGTAAGTCTAATAACATATCTATACCATAAATCGAACCTACTCTGCATATTACTTAATGCAGATGTGTCCTGCAATTGTTAGAATCTTTGGACAATCCTCTCAACTTCTGATATGTTGAGGTTGCAATTTCCAAAATTTCCATTAATTATATTGCCTGAATATTCCGGCAATTGCCATCCCAGCCTACCTGGAAGATGCCATGCTGATGCAGACTAACTCGAAATGTAAACTATAGAACTTAGCAAAATACTCCTCAAGCCATTTGCTATCCTAAATGATTTCTCAATTGCATAGCAGCTAAAGAGACAAATTATAAATCCCCACTCTAAATTATATAATTATAAAGAATGATAAATACCCACTTTACATTTTACAACTGCCATAAACTGGCTAAATAATCTTAGGTGAACTGTTCTCTATCAAACTCAGCTTTCCACAACATTTTCAATCTGATGCATTTTGCAGAGTCATTGTAAAGATTACAATTATATGAATTGCTTTCAACTTTTGAAAATACCAGTACTATACCAGCATGCAAAAATGAATAGATAAACAGGTACCCCTTTGGTGGGAAAGCAACAAGTCTCCATGACATCATGCTGACCACATGATCGCCCTGTTTCTCAGTTCAGTTCCTGCAACCAAATAAACAATGATCTTTGCTGAACTCACTCGCCTCGTCTCGTAAATCAAGCAACGAACCCAGTATTTAACAATAACCTTCAAGGGAACCTTAATTCCTGGCAATTAAACATATCCATGCATTTTTCTTAGTAATAACATGAAACAATTTGCCACAGTGTTTTAAAGTTATTTTTCCAACTTCCAGTTTAGCCCATAGCCCTGATATACTCTGCGAATCCTCCTGAGCTGTTCAAAGCTATATATAATCTATCTATATATCCGTACATGTTGCAATTCTTGTGGCACAGATATTTTAACCCACATACTTGGATGGGTGGATGGGAGACAGAGAAAGAGAGAGAGAGATGTGAATAGCAGCAAAACATCTTAAGGCAATACACTAATTATCAATATGACTTTACCATGATTAACTGTAAGGTAGAGGAAGGTTTTTTTTCCCAGTTAACTAAATTGTTGACTTAAGTTCATTAATAAAAATGAACTGTTGAAAACAAAGGGAATAACAAAAGAGTTACAAATGCCATATTCATGCCCGAAAGTTGGAATGTCTTTTAGAATTAGCTTGAAGATTAGCTGCTGCTTAGGAGGGGGCTAGTGAATTTACTCTGTAATATATGAACAAAACGGTTGCTGGAATTGGGTATGTGTAGTCTAATGAAGAGAAGGGTGAGGGGTGACATGATAGCAGTGTTCCAATATCTCAGGGGCTGCCACAAAGAAGAGGGAGTCAAGCTATTCTCCAAAGCACCTGAAAGCAGGACAAGAAGCAACGGATGGAAACTAGTCAAGGAGAGAAGCAACCTAGAACTAAGGAGAAACTTCCTGACAATTAGAACAATTAACCAGTGGAACAACCTGCCTCCAGAGGTGGTGAATGCTCCAACACTGGAGGTTTTTAAGAAGAGACTGGACAGCCATTTGCCTGAAATGGTATAAGGTTTCCTGCCTGAGCAGGGGGTTGGACTAGATGACCTCCAAGGTCCCTTCCAACTTTATTATTATTATTATTATTAAAATTATTTACCAGCTATCTTTTCCCCTTACCTTCCTCCAATTTTGTTTAATATTTTAACTTCTTTGTACAGATTCCTCTCCTTTTTTTAATCATCATTGTATTACTTTCTTCCTTTATCTTCTTGTTTCAATTGGAAAGAGGAAGGACAATAAATATGAGCCCATATTTTTTATATAAACGTATGGAAAAAATCAGTATCTTATTTTATAGGCAAATAATTTTAATTGCCTTTTAAAGTAGCTACTTTAAATATTATGTGTATGTACACATATACATATACATGCATATATACATGTACATAGCTATACATTTATATTGTCCTGGATTGACTGGTTTGCTTGGAAGTGGGAATTTATTGGGCAGAGAGAAGGAGTCTCCAGGCTAGGCTATGCACGTGGACTGTGAAGAAAAATATGCCAGGAAAATAAATCTCCAATGCAGTCATATGGGAGAGGCATTGGACACAACTCAAAGTGTTGCAGGATGGTCATAAATTTATGTTTAAAGAAACAAACCTCTTCATTATACAGTGGAAAATGAGTATGCCTCCTATTGTGGTAAAGAAGCTGGAAAGAATTCTAAAAGTTATGTTCTGGATGCTTCCCTACTTTGTTTTCTCGGACCAATGTTATTGCTACAACCTGGATCTTCTTCTGAAAAGAAATCATCCACCCATTTCCTAGAATACTCATTAAATAGTCTATCTTTTGAGAAAAGAGACAATGACAACCCCAATCAGCAGCTGCTTAAATTGCTCTCCATCATTGCTATTTGGTAGCAGTACAATAAAAGTGAAATCCATTGCACTTACTGCACCCTGCAAATACACTTACAAATCTTTATAAACATCTTTAATTACTGAGCCAAAAATCTTATTTGCTAACACCTGCATATAAAATAGTCATGTATCATATACTGCATATGTTTGCCAATGGGTAACTGGAACGATGAAAGTTTATACATATGCTGAAAATTCTGAGCTTCATGTTTTTTACAATATACATTATAGCCTTAAATCTATATTTGGAGATATTCATTTATCTGTAGAATCACAGACCTTATTTGTTGTGTGTGAAACAGAGGAATTGCTATCAAAACAGATTTAGGTCTTTAATCAAAGTACAATTCCCAGAACTTGGTTACTTAACCCAGTTTGCTCCTTTTTTCATTCCCTTCTCCTGGAAGAACAAGGAGCAATGTGAGGAGAACAACTGCATTGCATAGATGAAATGTATAGAGGCCTAATTTCACAAGGTATCAACATCTTGAGCAGAGTTTCCATGTTACTTCTTTGCTGACAGCTATCATACTTGTATTGAAGGAATGAGAAGAGCAAAGGAGGGCTACACTTCAAGGCCAGAGCATTCACCTGTGCTTCTACCTCTACATAGGAGTGACACACCTCTGAACCATCTCTATGATTTCACAATCAAAATTACATGCAAATATTGATTTGGAATATTTATCATATTTCCAAAGACTTGAGAAATACTCCTTAAAGAACAAAGTAATTGATTCATTTGATCTCCTTAATAGTCAGCCTCAACATGGCATGTTTTAATCCTGACACCAGGTGGAAAAATTCTCCTGAACATATTTCTATCAGCTCTCAATTTGCTTTTGGTATTAGATCACAAGAAACAAGAATGTAGGACAAATTATTCTTGGTAGAAATGTAGTGTACTTGAACCATTTTATAGATGAGGTGGCCAATGTGTGTACGAATGTTGGTCTTCATTGTATTATCATTTCCCCAAGGATCTTCAGCTTACCTTGCTTTCCGTTCTCCAATTAAACCACAAGGGAAAAAATGATAAGGAAATTCTTTTCACTATTTCTTTTTTACAGAAGCTAAATGGGATTTGAGAATGTATTGCCAATTTCTTCTCTTGGGGGAAAAATAGAGAAATGATGTACCTATTCTCTGCCAACAAATTTAGTGGAGACTTTTGAAAAGCCACTTATAAAATAAAATAAAATAAAATGACAATGAAAGTAAAAGCTTTATTTTCAACTGCTATATGAATCTTTAAAAAGCAAATAACAGACCTGTATCCTTATTATCAGGTCAAAATATAAGTTGTCAGTCTTTAGCTTCAAACCAAGAAAAGGTGAAAGCATTGAAAAAAACTACTGTAGTAATATCCACCAGTTCCATTTTTTGGATAATAACTAGGGTTTTGCTTAACAATACCTGGAAAATATTGTTCACAGCTCTTCATCAAATCCTCAGAGTAAAAAATTCATTTAGAGTTAATGTTTCAATTAATTGCCCTTTGCTACAGAAAGGCAAGTGATTTAACTGAAAGTCGAAACTATAAACCCATGGAGTTTTAATGATTAATTATTATAATTTTCCTATTGCTAGGCAGAAAGGAAGAGCAAACATACACAGGAGAACCTTGGACTTTGGAATCAGTAGACAATAGCATATATTCTGTAAATAACAAACAACCAAATAAAACAGGCAGCAGAGAAAAGTGCTATGTTTGGTGTCCTTAAAGAAAAGAAATTATCTTTATTAGATGTATATCCCACCTTTGCAGTCATTTCCATGTAGTCAGTCAAATTCCAAAGAACACATTTCTATGGTTTCAATTGTTTACATAAAAGATATACAGTTTGCATATTTTTGCAGCAGAAGTAAGAACGGTTATAGTTTGGTAAGAATTTTGTGAAATGAAAATTTAAATATTAAATTTGTTTATTTTTTAATATGAGTTTTCTCCCTGTTATGACATATTGCATTTTTCCCAAATATAGAATTTCCCAAAAGTTTAGGGACTCTTTTTAAAAAATACGATACTAAATCCCAATTTAGTGTTTTTCATGCAGTCAACAGATATTGCCAAAAGATTAAATCACCATTATCATATTGTAATGGAAACTGATTGTAAAAAACACTATTTTCTCCTTCTTTATACATGAATTGCTTTAATCTTTCTTTTCTTTTTTGTTCCATTCTTCATTGGGCGGGGGTGGGGAGAAAGTGGCATAGATAAACTAAGTTATAAAATTCAATGTCTCCCAAATTGGTATAAAATGTAAGAAAAAACCCATTTAATAAGAAAGACTTGTATTTCAGGACAAGCTTATAAGAGTATATAATATGATAACAGTGTTCCATACTCATAGCCCATACTGGGTGGCTGGGTGGTTGCTACCGACTGGGTGGGCATGGCTGGGTGGGCATTTTGACATCACTTGTGTCACGGGGTGCCTATGAGGGGCCGGGAGACACTGGGAGGATCCTGTGGTCTCTAAGGGAGGGGGCAGGACTTGGGTAGGCACCAGGGCCTGGTCTACTGGAGGAGCCTCGCTATCCCTCTCGGGCCATGCAGTAGCCCCTGGATGGCAGTACAGGCTACCCGGGGCCCTGGGCAGCAGGGGACAGGTGTCCAGCCCAGCCCTTGAGCTCACAGGGTGCCGAGACCCTGAAGACTAGCCCAGCCCTACTTTCCAACAGGCCAGATTGCATGTCTCCCCTTGCACCTCTGCCTCCACCTGCCACTTGGAGGGTCAGCCCAGTGTCCATGGCACCTGCACTGTATGGGCTGTGGGGCCCCAGGGTGCACTGGCAGATTGGCAGCTGAGGGGCAGGGGGGCTATGGCTGCTGCTGGGCACTGCCGACCCCTGCACACTTACTGCTTCCTGTGCATGCACCCAGGGAAGTAGGGACAAGTCTTTCACCATCTCCAGGGCGCCCCCATGGACCAGATCTGAGGCCAGCACAGAGCAGATTTGTCCCACGGGACTTGAGTTTGACATGTCTGCTTTAGTCATTAAGATGTTGAAACTAAAACTGTAACTTGAATCCATTTCACTTCTTTAACGTATAAGCCAACCAGAGTGATTTTGTTGCCTTTATGTTTAATTAAAATTTGTGCTATTCTTAGATTAAACAGAGAGGTTTCTTGGCCAGTAGAAAACAGAACTAGATAGCTACTAAGTAGGTCTTTTATTTTAATGAATATTGAGGTAATTTTATGTTGAATATCAAAACCATGCAGATTAAGCAGTTGAAGGTATGTGTTCTCCTGGGACTGAAGTCCAAATATTAGAAAATTAAACATTTACTTCCATTGTAGCATCAAGGAGTATCCTCTAGAACAGAAAATATCTCATTTATCCATGGATTACAGAGAACAGAAAATCTATGGAAAGAATAATGAAGTTAGTATACTATAAACAACAGCTAATAGGTGATTGAGTAGAAGAAAATCAACAATTGTACAGCACATACAATTATAGAAAAAAGAGATAAACCATTGAGTAGGCATTGCCATTGTTAAACACAAAGACTTTTCATAGAAATCATAATTGAATAATATATGGCAAATTGTGTAGGTATTTCTGTAGATCTGGTGGCTAACAAAAGCAAAGTGTTTTTATCCCACCTGCCCAATTAAGAAGTTATTTGGGGTAGAAATAACCCTGGCATAATTTGACAAATAAAAGAGGCTACATAATAATATGTGCAAAACAGCCTCTGTCACCCTGTGAATTGATCCTGTGAGCTGAGAAGGAATACATTCAAATTCTCACTTCATTGCAAAATCTTTACTCTTATGAGGATGTGAATAAAAAGAAAGAAACTCTTTCATTGGTAGTAATAGAGTTTTTTCTTTGTTTTACTGACATGGGTAGAACTTTCTTTATAAAAGGAAGGAAAGGATACAAAGGCCAGCTGCACTGACGATTCAAGTAAGATGTAGCTTGACCCTATGATATCTATGCTCTGTATCAGGTGGTTTTTAATCTGATGACTAACACAGTGTTCTGTAACAATGAGATAATTTTATATTTCTGCCTCTTATTGTAAAACTGAACTGGAAAATAATGAACCTTTTATGTAAGCCCTTGCACTGCCTGGGGCTTTCTGGCCTACAATGTATTCATTGCATTGCCCATTTCTGTTAGAGAGCATAATAATAGAAATTTGACAAATAGCATTCTGTCATTAGCATGGCTCTTACAAATGAAGCAATGATTATTTCTTGTAGAAGGTATTTCCTAGAATTTACAGTATAGTTTGTCAGCTGTGTCCAGATAGCATGAGACCATTTATTTAAAAAACACCCCACACTAGTGTTTTAACTGCATTGGAGATTATTCTAAAGTAAACTCCAGCTCTTATGAAATTCTCAGTTTGTGAAGGTAAGAAAGTTTCATGTTTCAGGTAATAAAGCTCTGGTATAAATTTCGCCAGTGAAAGTGAAAATGGGGGATGAAACTAGACAATGACTTCTCACAGTGCTTTTTTTGTAAAAGAAAAAGGTGCCGGAACTCACACATGTCACACAAACCACCTTGCCTACCCTACAAGGTTCCATCCAAAAAAGGTGCCGGAACTCCGTTCTGAGCGTTCTATGAGAAAAAAACCCCTGACTTCTCATATGGGGTAAACAGTTTGATCCTATGTTTTTTTAATCTGATTTTACTGTAGCCAATCAAGCAAAACAGACAAAGAAAATAAGATTAACACAGTGATTATGTACATCAGCTTCTCCTACATATATATGTATGTGTCTATATGTATATGTGAATGCATACAGACACACATACATGCATACATAGGTTTCAGTAAAGATATTATGGATATTATGGAACTGACAACATTTTAAATACATTAATGGTATATTCAGAAACAAAATTATTTTTTAACAAATGTCACATAAAGTCATGGTGGTGCAATGGTTAGAATGTGGTACTGCAGGCTGACTTTGCCTACTCACCGGGTCAAGGTTGATTTGAGGTTGGTAAAATAAGGAACCAGATGGCTGGGGGCAATATGCTGACTCTGTAAACGGCTTAGAGAGGGCTGCCATTGCTATCATCAAATTAAGATGGATGGAATTGAATACTTTCAGTCAGAAGTTCACACTTTAAGAAGTAAATAAAAGGAAATAAAAGCAGACAAATAAGAGCAAAGTGTATGGAGTCAGTTACACTGGCGATGAGCACACTGTTGGAAGATCTGAAGGAGTATCTTAGAGACAAATTGTCATAGAGAAAATCTATGTGGTCACTAAGAGTTAACATTGACTTGACACATATCAGTCAAGTAACATAAATATTTTATTATCTATATTGCTATTTTTATACTTTACATATACAGCTGAATGCTATTACATTTCTAAACTATTTTTGAAAATACAATCCAATAGTCATTCCAATAGCCAATAGAAACTATGTCGTATAATATCACTAGCAGATATTGTTTGTTTCTGGAGCAATTTGAAGCATTCAGTTTTAAGTGTGTAAACTAAATGCAGATGCACAACAAGTGAACCTATTACAGCACATAAGAACATATACTAATCCCCTAATCATGCTGGTACCAAGTTTCTACTATAAGAAATAAAATATATTGGCTGTTTTCATCTCAGCCATTGTTTATATGGTCACTTCCTGTAAAATTATCTTCACAAATACTTAAGTGCCTGGCTCTGTTCATAACTCACCATAGATAAACATTTTTTTCTGAAAGCAACAGAGCTGGAGCTAAGCCCCTTTTTCCTTTCAAGCTACATAAAAGAGAAGAGAAAGTATTTATTTGTGCAATTTTGATTAAAGAGACATTAAATTAGAAAGGGATTAAGCTACAATCAAATTTAAGATTGTAGAACTAGAGGAAGATTCAGGTCTTTATGCTACTTTTGCTGCTCAATATGTTGTCAATAAAACTCTCTCATCTTGATTGCATAGATTCAATTACCCCAGCAGTAAATACTCAAAACATGCAAAATTTAATGAGCATTTAGATTTTTAAAAAATTGCAAAATGTAAATCTACAAGTGAATTATATTTTTATTTTATTTTTTTATTTTAATTCTATTTATATCCCGCCCTTCTCCGAAGACTCAGGGCGGCTTACAAGCTTAGCAGATCTTATATATAAGATCATTATGAAATACAAACACATTTATATAAAATTCACTAGACATACCCTCAATTGCTTGGATTGCATTAGTAGATGTCAAGTGTCAACCAATTGTAACATAATTAATTGGGGGCAATTAGTCAAATATGCATACTTTCAAGCTCTTCAAAATCCTTTTTTTAAATCAAATTTATTTTAAAATATTTTAGGAACAAAACAAATGGCTACAAAAAAGAAAATGAACAAGGTCAAAGATAGAAAATAAAGTATCTATAAATAGAGAATTTACAATTGTCATAAAATTTAAAATTCATTATTTCATGGAGTAAATATTAAAATATTAAATTAAATATATAAAGCTAGACTCATTGAATTACCTTAAGCAATAATTAAAATTATTACAGAACTCTAAATGTTTATATTTATATTAATGTCACCACTATTATTCCTAAAATAAATGTACATTAACTTATAGAAAAAATAAAAATATTTTTAAAAAATCAACAGAAATATCACATTTTAAATTCAGTCCCATTGTATCTGACTGGTGATTACATCAAAATGTTTATAAACACTAAAATTGCTTCTAATTACATTTTCCCTTAAAATGCTTACACAAAGTTCATCAGAATTTTCTTTTTTTTTTATTGAAAAGTTTTAAAATACAATTTTCCTTTAAAAAAAACCCCTTCCCCCTCCCTCCTCCCCCCCTACCTCCCCTCCTCCCCCCTCCCTCCTCCCCCCCTACCTCCCCCCTCCCCCCCCTACTTCCCAGAGCTGAATACAAGGTATATATATATAAAAAAAGCAAACCTAAGCAACCATATACTAACAACTATAAATTCTAAAATCCATCACTCTCTAGCTTATATAGGATAAAACAAACCTTAACAATATTAAATATATGTATAAAAAAAACTAGAATAAGAAAAGGACACTCTCTAGCTTATATAGAATGGAACAAACCTTAATAGTATTAAATATATATTAAAGACAAAAAAAAGGAAAAAGAAGAAAAAAACCCCTTCTCAACCCTATACTTATCCTAAATAAACTCCATCCATTTTATCCATTCCATGATATAACATTCTTACAAATAATTTTCCAAATTAACCAAGGATCCCAAATCAAAAAACTTTAAAGTCAACTCTTCTATAATCGGCCGTTCCTCTTCCAGTACCACATCTATAATTATTCCAAACACAAAAAAAAAGAAAAAAGAAAAAAGAAAAAAGATTGCAAACAAAATTTGAACCTTCATTTGAGAATCTTCTATATATTCCCCCAAACTTTAATCCAAAAAAGCTCACCCTTTCCACAGAACCACCAAATATAAAAATATATTGCGTCTACACCCAAATCTTTTTCCCCCTCCCCTACTTGACTACTTGACTATATCGTAAAAGTTCCATAGACTTCTGCGATTCCTGCTACTTTCTCTTCTTAGATCGTTTTGCAGCAGCACGCGTCACCCTCTGTTTTATAGATTCATCCGACGAGGTTGTATCTTGATCTCCTCCAACACCGTTGTCTTCTATCTGACCATCTTCGGCCTCTTGATGCACTCCTTCTCCAGATCCCTTTCCAGCTTCCAAAAGTGTTAATGGCGTTGCATTTAAAACATTATTGTAGAAATCACGCGCTTGCATCACAGTAACCAAACGGTACTTTTTACCTTCATGCGTCACCATCAACCCCACTGGGATCTCCCATCTGAACCTTATATCTCGCTGCTTGAGCTCTTGCACAAGAAATGTAAAATCCTTCCTTCTCCTTAGAATCTTTGGAGGAATTTCTTTTAAGACCAAAACTTCTTGATTAGCAATCATAACTTTAGTATCATAAGCAGCTTGTATAACTTCATCTCTAGTTTCCCTTTTTGCAAAATATACCACCACATCTCTAGGCAACTTTCTCTGTCTGGCAATCCATGAATTCACACGAAACACTTTATCCATGCCTCCTTTTATTTCAGATGCTGGCTGTTTCAACACTATTTCAAAAGCCTCAGAAACCAGCTGCTTTAGATCTTCCTTAGTATTCTCCTTTAAGCCTCTAATTCTAATGGCAAACTGCATCTGGAAATATTGAGCAAGACACAGTTCCCTTTCCATTTTATTTTCATTCTCCAATACTTTTGCTTCTAATATAGCATTCTTTTGAGTCAAGTCTTCTAGCTTTTCCTCCAATTCTTCCACACACCGAGCCACTTTACACACTGAAGTCAAGATGTCTACCCTCATCACTTTGAGCTTCTGTTCCATCCTCTCCTCCATTCTCTCCTCCAATTTCTCCAATTTCTCCTCCATCTGTGCAAATCTAATATTAATTGATTCCAAAATTACCTGGGTATGTTTTTCAAGAGCATCTTGTAAGTCCTTTGATGTCAATACATCAGGAGGATGCAGCGCCTGCAATAATGATTGTTGCACGGGAGAAGTTCCAGCACTCCGAAGAGTTTTAGGGGGTGGTTTAGCCGCCATCTTTTACCAAATATGACGCACTTTCACTTCAGATTTGTAATCCAAAAAAGTCCATCAAGCTGGAGAGTAAAACATAGTAATCCTCTTTACCATTTCCTCTTGTATCGCTCTGCCTGCTCCTTTAAATCATAGTCATTCCTTCAGGCAGGGGTGGTCGCAGACGGCTGGCTCTGCTCCAAGAAGTCAGGAGCAGAGGCGACGGCCAGCTGGGAGCAGCCCAGGCTACGGGGGAGTTCAATTCTTCAGCCGCCCAAGCCATAAGCTCAGACGGCCCTGGAGAACTCTACCCCTACCTGGGAGCTCGCCCCCTCCTCTTCTCCCGAGGAGGGGGCTTCGGATTCGCCCGAACAGCTGATCGGCGCTGTTTCGGGCGAAAAAACAACAGCTGAGCCGCGGGCAGCCCGGGAAGGCTCCCTCCGTCGCCGCGGAGCCACCGGAAGTCCAAAGTTCATCAGAATTTTCATAAAATTGATGTCAAACTGTGAGAGAAAATTGCACAAGAAACAACCAATTATTACAGCATATAATCAATTTTCAAATATTCCAATCAAATAAAATTCAGAATGTAAAGGTATGTAGGAAAAAAAAACATTTAAACAAGTTATATGTGCTCATCTTGTTGCAGCAACTCTGGGTGAGTAAATAAAACCAAAAGCAACAACAATCAAGATTAATTAACCACAATTACAAAAATGGTGAATATACAATTCCACAGATATCCAAATACATATGTTCCATCTTATAAATTTGTACACACACACACACACACACACTAATAGACCTGCCCATCTCACAGAAGATCGGTAAGAAACAACAAGCAACTAATCAACATTGTTCACCCAATTATTTCAGGAAATAACCAGGTTGTTCATGCCTTGTGCTCAACAAAGTCAGAGCCATCTGAATCTCAGAGGGGTTACCATTCTGCAGAACAGGCACTGCAACAGAAGAAGCAACATCAAGTTTCCATCAACCACCACGTGGAGGCAACCACATCTCACTTCCTGAAGGGCCTTGAATAACCAGGATAATATGATTAGGGTAATGTAACAAAATCTTGAAAAGCTATCAAAGCCCCTTTAATGTACGTCGAACCTGGTCAAGGTGGAGTTGTTTGAAGTTTCTTTCTCGTGCATTCTACTTTCTCAGAACTCAGATATCTGTCCTAGAATATAGAATAATAAAGTTGGAAAGGATCTTGGAGCTGTTCTAGTTCAACCCCTAAGCAGGAGACCCTATACCATTCTGGACAAATGGCTGTCCAGTCTCTTCCTGAAAACATCCAGTGATGAAGCAGTCACAATTTTTGGAAGGAAGCCATTCCACTGATTAATTGTTCTCACTGTCAGGAAATTTCTCCTTAGTTCTAGGGTGGATCTCTATTTAATAATCTTCCACCCATTTCTTCTTGTCCTTCTCTGTGACAGCCCCTCAAATACTGGAAGACTGCTATTGTATCACCCCAAGTCCTGCTCTTTGTTAGACTAGACATACCACCTTCCTTCAATCATTCATTATACAGTTTAGCCTCTAGACCCCTTATCATTTTTGTTGCTCTTCTATGCAATCATTCTAGGCTCTCTGTATTGTGGTGAGCAGACTCAGCACAGAGGTAATAGCTCAGCAATCCTTCCTCAAGGTCACATTCTTTAATATATGAGATGTTGAATTTTTCAGTTCAGTGATGATCCACAGGGTTACCCTGCAGTTAAAATAAGAAAAAGAAAAGGCAAGGCATCTGCTTTGTACCAACGATCTATCTTCAGTGAATGATTCCAGGACTGTTTCTTAATTAAATCCTTGCTTTAAAAGAACTGCTCTTTTCATAAAACTAATAGTGTATCTTCAGCTTTTGTTGCTAAATGGAATGATAGCTTTGGCTAAAGCTGTCCTGAAGCTTTTGATTATATTATATAGGTTTTCCTTTCAGAAAACCTGGCTGAACAAGATACTACTTCAGAATGCAAAAGCCTTCAAGTGCCAGTAAACAGATGACATGGCTTCAAGCCAACAAAACACTTTAGCATGTGCATAAATTTGAGCACATATGTAGCTTCATCGAGATAAATCTAACTGACTCAAAGCCTACTGAAGTCACCAGGAACTTGTAAAAGGATGCCCTTACAGTTACTCTTTTACTTAGCCCCTGAACCAGGAGAGCACTTATTAGATCAATGATGTCAGGTAGTCATTCCAAGGAACTGACTGAAGAGAGACAAGACTGGAGAATCGTAATGATTAGCTGAGTCACACTTCAGAGCAAGTGAAACAAGCATGATGTGATGGTAATTACTGTCTCAGTTGAAGAGGAGCAATTTATCCTCCCAGAAAAGGGCAATGAAATTAAATGCATTTTTTTTCTTTAGAGAGCAGTATCAAATTTGAAAGCAAAAGGATCTTCACCGTTTTTTCTCAAATGTAAATAATATTAACAACAATAGCAATATAATGAAAACCTTACCATTTGCAACTAGCCATTGTGGTTCATAAAATATAGTTTATAACAATATGTTGTACAAACTCAGTAAGCTATCTTTTTGTAAACAATAGCTAAACTAACCACAGTTTTGTATGATATATGAACACAACCTATAGCTCACAAGTAGAATTCCTTGTGTAGCTCCTTACAATCTAATTAAACTATATCATTTATTTATCATATTGTACAAAATGAAGTATGCAAGATCTTATTCCTAACCATAAAGCAATAGTTTTATTCAAAGGGTAACTTACTTCTCTATTTTCTTTCTAAACCCCACAAAGTATCCAGTTAGGCTTCACCTATAATTCATTCTCTGATTTTTTTCCAAGATCCTTAAAAGAAAGGCAAATAATAGGATGTGTAATTATACAATGATGTGCCATACACTAAATAAATAAATAAATAAATACAAGAGTCTGCTATTTTGGAGAAACATATTATTGTTCTATCAATCTAAAACAATAAATCAAATAATTTCCCACAAATTTCCTTTCCAAGAATGTAAAATATACTTAATATACTTAAAACAGAAAAATCCAATTTAATAATCAAAGATTAAACATTTTCTTCACACTTGTTCATTTGCTTATGAACCTTTCCACAAGGCACCAAGGCTCATGAAGAATAACTTTAAACCAGTAGGTTAAATATTTTATGTACCATTACCTGAGCATATATTATAACCAGTTCTGCATTCACCAGATCAGTAATATGTAAATTAGAAGAAGCTGAACAAGTTGAATGTGTGCAGAGAAGTGTGGAGAATAGACTGTAAGCCTAGAAGAATAAAGGAGTACAGGAATATAAAGTACAGGAATTGATCCAGAAAAAACAAAACAAAACAGAAAGGCACAGTAGATCTACCTTTAGAAATTAGAAAGTCAGACTACTGTTTAATCTTAATTCCATACTGTTTACAGTGGTTGCCGACAGTACACAAGGTCTAAGTGAAAAGATTATAGTCACCTTGCATTCTGTGGATGAAGTACAGACAGTCCCCAGGTTAACATCCAAGTTGCAGACAACTCATACTTACAAATGGATTGCCATAAAGCCTATTATATTAAAAAAATGAGTTAAATACAATGGTTTGTAATAGCAAATGCACACACTAATAAGTGCAGTTCATGAAAACATTGTGTGCTTCAGATCAGCTCAAGGAAGGATGCTCTCCACCATTTTAGCCAGATCACATTACCATTAATACTGTGTTGAATGTGTAACTTTATATTTGGCTTAAATGTTTTTCTTATTTAACCTTGTAACAACCATGCCTTCAAAGCATAAATTTATTGCAAGTACTGGTTATTCACCAAAGAAAAGGAAAGTGCTCACAAACTGAAAATTAAATGGAAATAAGAAAAAGCAATCAAAAGATAGGTGAAACGCCATTGGCCATTAGAAAAGTATTGAGCTACAGTCAGTCAATGACTGGAACAATTTTAAAGGACAAAGTAAGAGTTATGGAGCATGTGAATGGCCCTGCCCTGATGAAAGCTACAATTATTCCTAAGCCGTGTGGTGGTTTAATCATTGAAATGGAAAGGCTATTGATAATTTGGTTAGATGATCAAAATCAGTATATTATGCCTATTAGCCTTATTTTATTGCAAAGAAGCCTTTTCAATTATTTAAAAGCTGCACATGCAGCAAGTGAAGGTGATTGTGATGAAGAATCTGTTGCAAGTAGCAGCTGGTTCAATTGTTTCAAAGTGAGGGCAAATTTACATGCTATTAAAATGCAGCAAGTTCAGATATAAGTGCTATGGGTGATTTTTCCCAAAATGTTGAAAAAAGAATATTGAGGAGGGAGCTTATTTGCCAGACCACATATTTAATGTAGGTAAGACTGGCTTATGTAAATGGGCTGAAAGCACCTACATTTCAAAAAAGGAAAAAAGAGCACCAGGGCAAAAAGCATATTAAGGCATCCTTTCCCATTAATTGGAAGGCAAATACAAAGGCTTGTGTTACAATTGCCATCCCTGAAGATTGGTCCTTGAACAATTTTGCCCCTGCTGCTGAACCTTATAGTTTGACCAAGAAAATTCCTTTCAAGATTCTTCTTGTGCATGACAATGCATTAGATATCCAAGTAATTTAGATGACCTTCATCCCAATGTAAAAGTCACATGTTTATCCTCCAACATCATATTGCTACTTCAGCCAATAGGTGAGGCATCATAGCCTGCCTTAAGGCTTATTATTTACACTGGACCTTTTGACAAGCAGTTAAAGCTACCAAATATGATGTGATAAGTTTAAGAGAATTCTGGAACAATTATAACATCTATTATGCTATCAAAAATATTGCTGATTCAATATTGAGGAGTTAAATATTAAAATAGTGTGGAGGAAGTTGTAATGTGGCACCATGAGATAATAAAAAAATGTTATTTATGTACATTAATAGTATTATATATTTTGTATGTAGCCCAAGATAATTCATCTTTACTCGATGTGACCCAGGCAAGCCAAAAGGTTGTACAGCCATGTTGTAAGCATTTCTTAAGTGTTTTATATATATGGACAGATAGAATACATACTATATACTAACACAGACATTTGGCATTAAATAACTATTCTGAATTACCTCCAAATTCAACTTAAAGACATACTTGTGTACTCTCTCAGTGAGCTATTTTCTTCTGTTAACATTAGAAATTTGTAATATGCAAAATATTAAAAATTACTATACTAGATGTTACTTTGGTGAAACATAGGAATTTATCTGACAGATAGACAGATCTATGCTTATATTTTACATGTAAAGCATATACATTACTACAAAACTACAAGCCCTACACAAGCAAAATAAAACCCCACATTTTGCTATAAGTTTTTAAATACAAATTTAATTGATTGGGAAAAAAATATTAGACTGCCTTATTTGCCTAATGGATCAATTCAGTAATCAAGGTAAAATCTAAAGTTGTAAAATGGGACTCCTATGAATAGCAGAAGCCATATCTATCATCAGTGACCAGGCATATATAATGCAATCCACTCTATGAAATATAACTTTGAAGTCTGATGAGTTTTATGACCTGCTGGCATTACTCATGGTATGACACATCATTTCACTGTTAAATGACGTGAAATACAGCTTGATAAAATACAAAAAGATGAAGTCGAACTAAATATTTTATATAACAATGAACTGTAAGATGGATTTAAGCTAAGTAGTATCTTTTCTTATTATAAGTACCTCCATTTGCATTTTGCCTGGAGTTAAATGACTTAGATGAGCTCCTTCTTTTATCATTGACTTGGCTGTCAGAATTGGCTATTTCTTCATATACTAACTCTCTTATAGTCTTGGAACTTAGAATTAACATGTCAGTTTGGGATGTCTTGAAGAGGATACAGGAGAGACTTTCCATCTGAAATAAATTCTCAGAAGAGTTGCTTCTGAAATTTTACCCTAATTAGTGGGTATAAGTTAAAGAAAGCTCAAATATATGCAGCCTTTACTGGAAATAAGTTCCACTATATTCAGTGGACAGGGTTGTTCATTGGGTATGGTCAAAAAAGTAAAGATGGCAGCTGCAATTGTATGATTGAAGCTCTCATATATGCTCTCATGTAGAGCATGACCAAGGCATGAGTGACCATGAGCAGAACCTCTAAATCCAAAAGTGGGCACGGTTGACCTAGAAGATAGAGTTATGGAGTTATCTTCTAGCCAAAAATACCATCTATTCTTTAACTAATTGTGAGTCTAGGAGGACATCCAAATTGCTTATGGGCTCTAAGAAAAGGGAAAAAACCACTCAGAATCAAGGTTGGAAATATCCAGATCCTGATCCTGGAGAGTTCAGAACCAACCTTTTATGGTTAAATCAAAATATGCTCTTCTTCTTCATTTCTACCACTTCTGAATATTGGAAAACTCCAAGATGCATCATTTGCCAGTCAGAGGCAGAAATCTACAGTACAACTGACAATGAATATCATACTAATGTTACTTAACTCTGGGATAACAAATTGTTCTACCTAGTGGCTTATGATAAAACTAAATTTTAGGGAGTAGAATATTGCTCAGAGGCACCCTCACCAACTTGGATTGAAATTGGTCCTGCAGAACAGAAGAGAACCACTGCATCACTATACCTCCCACTCCGAATCCCTGAGCCACTCCAGAAAAATACCATGATCAATAGTGCTGAAAGCCACTGAGACATCAAGGACAACCAGGAGAGCAAACCCTTTATTTCACTGTCTATTGGTGTGTTACAAACTTCCCACTTTTCTCATATATTTTTTTAAAAAACGTATTCATTAACTTAGTCAATAGTCAAACACCTAATTTAGTAAATGGCTAGAGATAAATCAGCCTAAGTATTTTGTTACCCGATATTATATGGCATAATATAATTGACTATTTATTATTAACTTCTTGATATTAAGCTTTTTGTACTTCAGTTTTAAAAGGGAGGCTCCCATAGAGTCACTCAGTGTTTATTAAATTTCTTTCTCTAGACCTGCAGCATCATACTGACATGTACTTTATTATGAAAATATTCATTTCATGCTAACGTTGTCTACAGCTTCAGCTTATTTGTGAACAATACTGATGACATTGTTTATTCTATGCTAAGTAAAGTCTATGAATAACTTACAACACAATTTAGAAATATAAAAAAGAATCAAAGCCCTTTAACCAAACATGCAATTTCAGATTTCTTGGGAATCAGCAAACCATAGTCCTTGTTATATGACCAATAACATAATTATAAACATGCCTTCTTTCATGTCTTCTCTGGAGAACTGTTTGCTAGAAAATGAAGATTTGGTCCCACAATGTAGCTTCTTCTTGCTTTAAAAATGGATGGTGGTCCAGAAAGATTAAGACCAAATCCAGCTCCATACTAGACTGAGATTTCTGGATCTATGTCATAGAGAGAGGTTGGCACTTCATCATACTATTAGGGTCGTAAGTATTACCAGGAGAAAGTTTTGCTTGGACATAAAGCCATATTTTCAGGGCTTAGGTTCTTCTGAAGATTGGGTTTACTATAAATTATGTCAATTCCACCAGGCAAGTTATGGACTAATTTATTTGCACAACAGGACTGTTGCTAGCATGCTCTCCATGGTAGTGAAAACAGTTTTTTAACTACAGTAATATTGACTGAAACTCAACAAAAATTACTCCAGCTTAGTTTACAGCCTCTTTATAGTCTAGTTTTGGTTTATTTACAATATTTCTAATCCACTTGATAAGGCAAAAGATACAGATGAAATTCAGAATAGAACACTCAATCTTGAATGGTGAGATAGTCTATGAACTTACTTTATAATTATAGATTTATTTTTTAAAGTGTTCATTTTATTAAAACAAAAATTTCAATCAAATATAAAATTGTTCATAATATTAGCCTGACAAAGAGTTCTGCAATAGACAATGAACTAATATGTTACCTCTGTTCAGATCTCATCTCCATAATAACCTCATATAACAAGGCAGCTACAGATTAGGACATAGTAGAATTACTAGAATTACTAATATTATTATAAAGGTAGAAAGAAACAGTAAAACAGTATTAGTATATGTAGGAGTAACAATTTATCCTTAACAAATTAATAAAAAGAAATGAGTGTTTCACTTTATATGTGAGACTAGCAAGTTACAACAAATGAAAAGAATAACTTAAAGATAACTTGTGATACATGTTATTTTTAAGGGTAAACATAGCAAATAAAATTAACAATAATATTTCATTACATTACAATATAATCAAATAAATAAATTTTATGTCATGAGAATTCACTAAGCCTTTTAATTGTTTTCATGATCTGTTTTATTGCACTCTGAAGTTGAATAACAAAATTAATGGTTTAGAGAATACTAAGAATAAAAAATTAAAATACAGGGGGAAAAAGATAATCATGAGACACTCATATGCTAAAGGGCATGAAGACAAATTCAGCCTAACTTTAGAAAACAGATTGTTGTTGTTGTTAGTTGCGAAGTCGTGTCCGACCCATCGCGACCCTATGGACAATGTTCCTCCAGGCCTTCCTGTCCTCTACCATCTTCTGGAGTCCATTTAAGCTCACGCCTACTGCTTCAGTGACTCCATCCAGCCACCTCATTCTCTGTCGTCCCCTTCTTCTATTGCCCTCAATCTTTCCCAGCATTAGGCTCTTCTCCAGTGAGTCCTTCCTTCTCATTAGGTGGCCAAAGTATTTGAGTTTTAGCTTCAGGATCTGGCCTTCTAAAGAGCAGTCAGGGTTGATCTCCTCTAGGACTGACCGGTTTGATCGCCTTGCAGTCCAAGGGACTCGCAGGAGTCTTCTCCAGCACCATAGTTCAAAGGCTTCAATTCTTTGGCGCTCAGCCTTTCTTATGGTCCAGCTTTCACTGCCATACATTGCAACTGGGAAGACCATAGCCTTGACTATACGCACTTTTGTTGACAGGGTGATATCTCTGCTTTTTAGTGTGCTGTCTAGATTTGCCATGGCTTTCCTCCCCAGGAGCAAGCGTCTTTTAATTTCTTGACTACAGTCCCCATCTGCAGTGACCTTGGAGCCCAGGAAAATAAAATCTGTCACTACCTCCATTTCTTCCCCATCTATTTGCCAGGAATTGAGAGGGCCAGATGCCATGATCTTGGTTTTCTTAATGTTTAGTTTCAACCCAACTTTTGCACTCTCCTTCTTCACTCGCAACAAGAGGCTCTTTAGTTCCTCTTCACTTTCTGCCATTAGAGTGGTATCATCTGCATATCTTAGGTTGTTGATGTTTCTTCCGGCAATCTTAATTCCAACTTTTGATTCATCTAGCCCTGCCTTTCTCATGATGTGCTCTGCATATAAGTTAAATAGGCAAGGCGACAGTATACAGCCTTGCTGGACTCCTTTCCCAATTTTGAATCAATCAGTGGTTCCGTGTCCAGTTCTCACTGTTGCTTCTTGGCCTGCATATAGGTTTCTCAAGAGACAAATAAGATGGTCTGGTATGCCCATCTCTTTAAGGACTTGCCAGAGTTTGTTATGATCCACACAATCAAAGGCTTTAGCATAGTCAATGAAGCAGAAGTAGATGTTTTTCTGGAACTCTCTAGCTTTCTCCATGATCCAGCGTATGTTAGCAATTTGATCTCTAGTTCCTCTGCCTCTTTGAAATCCTGCCTGTACTTCTGGTAGTTCTCGATCCACATACTGCTGGAGTCTAGCTTGTAGAATTTTAAGCATAACTTTACTAGCATGAGAAATGAGTGCAATGGTGCGATAGTTTGAACATTCTTTGGCACTGCCTTTCTTTGGAATTGGAATGTAAACTGATCTTTTCCAATCCTGTGGCCACTGTTGAGTTTTCCAAATTTGCTGGCAAATTGAGTGTAGCACTTTTACTGCATTGTCTTTTAAGATTTTGAATAGCTCAGCTGGAATACTGTCACCTCCACTAGCTTTGTTGTTGCTCAGCTTTTCTAAGGCCCACTTCACTTCACATTCTAGGATGTCTGGCTCGAGGTCAGTGACCACCTCATTGTGATTATCAGGGACATTAAGCTCATTCTTGTATAGTTCTTCTGTGTAATTTTGCCACCTCTTCTTAATCTCTTCTGCCTCTGTTAGGTCCCTGCCATTTTGGTCCTTTATCATGCCCATTTTTGCATTAAACGTTCCCTTCATCTCTCCAATTTTCTTGAAAAGATCTCTGGTCCTCCCTATTCTATTGTTTTTTTTTCTATTTCTTTGCATTGTTCATTTAAGAAGGCATTCTTATCTCTTCTAGCTATTCTTTGGAATTCTGCATTTAATTGGGCATATCTTTCTTTTTCTCCCTTGCCTTTCGCTTCCCTCCTTTCCTCAGCTATTTGCAAAGCTTCCTCAGACAGCCATTTTGCTTTCTTGCATTTCTTTTTCTTTGGGATGGTTTTGGTTGCTACCTGTTGTACAATGTTGCGAACCTCTGTCCATAGTTCTTCAGGCACTCTGTCTATCAGATCTAATTCCTTAAATCTATTTGTCACCTCTACTGTATATTGAACAGGGATATGATTTAATTCATACCTGACTGGCCTAGCACTTTTCCCTGCTTTCTTTAATTTAAGCCTAAACTTTGCAACAAGAAGCTCATGGTCTGAGCCACAGTCAGCTCCTGGTCTTGTTTTTACTGACTGTATAGAGCTTCTCCATCTTTGGCTGCAGAGCATATAGTCAATCTGATTTCTGTGTTGACCGTCTGGTGATGTCCATGTGTAAAGCTGTCTCTTGGGTTGTTGGAAAAGAGTGCTATGAACATCGTATTCTCTTGACAAAATTCTATCAGCCTGTGCCCTGCTTCATTTTGTACTCCAAGGCCAAACTTGCCTGTTATTCCAGTTATCTTTTGGCTTCCTACTTTAGCATTCCAATCTCCCATGATGATAAGGACATCATTTTTGGGTGTTAGTTCTATAAGGTGCTGTAGGGCTTCATAGAACCGGTCAATTTCATCCTCTTCAGCACTGGTGGTTGGGGCATAGACTTGGACTACTGTGATATTGAATGGTTTGCCTTGGATTCGAACTGAGATCATTCTGTCATTTTGAGGGTTGTATCCCAGTATTGCTTTTCCTACTTTTTTATTGACTATGAAGGCTACTCCATTTCTTCTGAGGGATTCTTGCCCGCAGTAGTATACCTGATGGTCATCTGAATTAAATTCAGCCATTCCTGTCCATTTTAGTTCGCTGATACCTAAGATGTCGATGTTTAGTCTTGTCATCTCTTGTTTGACCACATCCAGCTTTCCTTGATTCATGGATCTTACATTCCAGGTTCCTATGGAGAAAGAATCTTTACAGCATCGGACTTTCCTTTCACCACCAGACATATCCACAGCTGAGCGTCCTTTCGGCTTTGGCCCAGTCGCTTCATTCTTTCTGGCGCTACTAGTACTAGCCCTCTGCTCTTCCCCAGTAGCATATTGGACGCCTTCCGACCTGAGGGGCTCATCTTCCAGCGTCATATCGTTTTGCCTTTTGGTACTGTCCATAGGGTTTTCATGGCAAAGATACTGGAGTGGTTTGCCATTTCCTTCTCCAGTGGATCACGTTTTGTCAGAACTCTCTGCTATGACCTTTCCGTCTTGGGTGGCCCTGCACGGCATAGCTCATAGCTTCATTGAATTACGCAAGCCCCTTCGCCACAACAAGGCAGTAATCCATGAAGGGGAGAAAACAGATACATTGCTCATAATATCAGATTGGGAAATCAAACTTGGGGAATAGCAAAATTAACAGTATACATCTAAAACACAATTTTTATTCAATTTAAGTGAGAATGGCTTCCCTATATAGTGCATGTTATATAGCAAGACAAATTAGAGTATAGCTTTTAAGGGGAAAATATTGTCTATAAATATTGATGTAATCAAAATTAATATTAAAATTTTAAATAATATTACTACTATGGGAGAGAATCTAAAACTTAATATTGTCTTTTTTATTTTTTAATATATTTCTTTCCTTTTAAAATAATATTGTTTTTCCTTTTATTTTATTTTATTTATTTGTATTGCACTTTTATTACTTTTATAAATAACTTAGGGTGGTGAATATATTCAGCACACTTCCTCCTTCTACATTATTTTTCCCAGAAAAACAACCACATAAGGTGAATTAGGCTGAGAGAGAGTAACTGGCCCAAGGTCATCAAGCTTGCATTCATGATTAAGTGGGATTTGAACTCATGATTTCTGGTTTTCAAGCCTTGTAACTTTTACCACTAGACCAAACTGGCTCTTATTATTTTATAATAGGATTTTGTGTATTTATTTTAGATAATGATGAATCATGGTGATAGTAATATAAATGTTAATGTTTAGAGTTTGGCAGTGTTTTAACATTATTTCTCAACATGATATAGTAAGTTTAATTTTATATATTCAATTCATGATTTAATCACTGAACTAATAAAAAGAATGTCAAATTTCATTACAATTGTAAATTCTTTTTCTTTACTAATATTTTATATTATATTCCAACCTCTGTCTGATATTTCTAATTTTTATTTTGTGTGGTCATCTATTTCATTCTTAATTTTTTTTCTTTTTTAGGTGATCTATGAATGGGAGGGGGCATCTTCTGGGTTATGTATACTGAAAATATGGGCAATTGCAAAGAGATAGCTGAAGGTCAATCATCAATTTAGGATAAAGGAATCTTGCCTCACCCTGCTAAATTATAAATGTCAATTTTGAGAATGCTGAGTATCTCTTTGGTTGAGACACCCTGGCATGCAAGAGATGCATACAAAGGGTCTCTATATCAAGACTTATTTTGCATTTGCATGAATTTGAATTGTGCAATTTATTATTCAGTAAAAGCTATAAATAAGGAAGCAAACATCTGTTATGTAGACAACATTTTTCTTTATAGCTTTGCCATTGTGTTCTTCACTTTAGCATTATTACCTGACTCCATCAATTTTCCACAGCAGAACATTTAAATTTCAGAAAAAGAAGAGTTTCCAATGAAAGCTAACTTAGCTCACAGCTTGAAGATCCAAGAAGAATCAAGTGATAATTCAAATCACAACATTCTACAATTCTGTCTGAAGTTCTAATATTTAAACTTTTTGTCTCTTTATTTTCAGAGTGGAAGAATAGCTCATGTTGCTGAAGGAACTGACCTGCGTGGATGATGCATTACACAGGTGAATCTGAGTGGAAATGCCTCATTCAGACTGTCTTAAGCAGATTTAAGTAGTCCTTAAGTTACGTCAACAATTGAGCCCAAAATTTTCTATTGCTAACACTTCAATTGTTAGTGAGTTTTGCCCTATTTTATGGTCTTTCTTCCCACAGTTGTTAAGTGTACTAATGTAGTTGTTAAGTTAATAACACAGTTGTTAAATGACTCTGGCTTCCCCATTGACTTTGCTTATCAGAAAGTCACAAAAGATGATTACATGAACCTGGGATACTGTAACTATCATAAATATGAACCAATTGTCAAGCATCCACGTTTTGCTCACTTTGACCATGGAGATTCTGCAGCAATTGTAAAGGTGAAGAATGGTCATAAGACACTTTTTTCGGTATTGTGTAACTTTAGTTGTGTGTCGAGGACTACCATCATGGAACAGTCATTAATGAAGTATGAGAGATAGATTGTATTAGCTGTCTCCAAATCTGTTTCAACTTTGTATCTCATTCATAATCACAGTCTCACATATACAGTGCAATTATTGATGGAGAAGTTGGAATAACCTGCTAAATTATACTATAATTATACTATTATTTGTAATTTAATTTGATAATTGTGTACAATAGTACAACATAATGCAAAACTCATAAGAGCTCACAGTGAAAACTTGTTTAAAGTTGAATCATTAACCTCTGAAAATGTGAACTGCCCAGAGTCGCTTAGGATGGTTGGCTACATAAATCTTTTAAATAAATAGATGAGTAAATCAAATACGAGTGATGGGGCAACAGAAATTAAAAGACTATTCACTCATCCATTTCTAGTATTTAATATTTCATGCTAAATGCATGCTAAATGCATGCTAAATTTTTGGATTGCTAACAAAGAGTTAAAGGGGGACTGGGATAGCTATTTCAAGCTTATTAGCTCTCATCAGCCAGCCATACCCTTCTGACATTCAAACCTGGGCTGCTTGCATGTTAGGCAGCTGTGTTGACCCCTAGGCCACAGGTTCTTTCTCACTTTGTCAGCTGTATCAGGGAATGAAGAGACAGGAGAGGAAATATATCTTGAGTGGGGGGGTGGTTGATACACCTGTCAGCCCAAATATGGGAAGAAGACATCTTTTGCCTGTATCAGCCCAATCTAGGGTCATACACAGGCTGCAGTCGCTACTGCGACATCATTTTTGTGTGCTAAATTTTTTGATTGCTAACAAAGAGTTAAAGGGGGACTGGGATAGCTATTTCGAGCTTATTAGCTTTCATCAATCAGCCATACCCTTCTGAGATTCAAACCTGGAATCTAAAAAAACTCAGTACTGGAATCAAAATGAAATTGTAGAAGTATTCTTACATGTAAACTAGCTGTAAATCACATGTAGTCTGCTCTTTGTCAGTCAATAATTCATATTTATGCATAAATTATGTAACAGGCTGGCAGTAAGATGTCTCCAATTCTAAATTTCTAGAGCAGGCAATGCCAATTCTGCATTCAGAATGCATATAGATGGTGAGGTCTTCTGAAGGCTGAGATGTATTTGGAATAACTATAACATGCTTATTTCTTGCCTGTTAGAAAATTGGTTTAAATAGCCATTGTACAGACTTTAGAAACTTTAGCAACAAACTGAATTCTTAACATGGTCCTGTGGAGAGGAGGACAGATAACAGTAACATCCTCTTTGCTAGGCTCTGCACTGACTTTTCTGGAATGTAAATAGAAAGATATACACATTGGAAACCTGTGAATAATAATAATAATAATAATAATAATAATAATAATAATAATAATAATAATAATAATAATAATAATAATAATAATAATAATACTGTAGTTCCTATAAGAACACATTTCTGAAACTGCAAACATTTCCAAGGCAATTCAAGACTGACAAGCATCTCTCTTTACCTGAAAATGTACAGTAAGTAGAGAGGAGTCTTTTAAATTGGCTAATAAGCATGTTAGAGTCAGACTTTCACCTAAATCATGAAACAATTGGCAAGATTGTTTCAAACCCACCTGTTTCTCAAACTGAAAACATGCAAAGAAGGCTCTCTCCATCATCTGAAACTTTCTATATTAATGTAGAGAACCCATCTTCTGAACGCTGACAAATTCTGAGCATACCACAGTTATTGTTTACATACTGCTCAAACATAGTCCTGTAGGGTTTACTTAAAGAAAATTTATTTATTTCCTTTGAAAACCAGCCAAAGGGAATAAATTGGCTATGAGGGATCATCCAGAAATGGGTTATATAATCTGTTGAGGTGTGTTGTTGGTATATTTGAATTCTGAGAGAATGTTCTGGGGCTTTTGAAGAATGTCTGCCATGGTGGGCACAGGCAGTCATAATGCACCAATTTACCAGAAACCTGGCTGCTGAGGTTATTTGCTACCATATCCTTTAGCCTCACCCCAGATGCTCTCTACTCTCTGTCTTATCTTGGATTTCTTTCATTGGTAGGCGGACATATCAAATCAAGTACCAGGTTGCAGCCATGCAACTTCTTTAGTTACTAAGAATGTCTCTGTAGGCCTTAACTGCTAGAGGACAGCATTTTGTAACACACTCATATCCCTCTTGATTTGAAATTATTATTATTATTATTATTATTATTATTATTATTATTATTATCATCAATAATAATAGTAGAACAGTACAGTATAGCAGAACAACAGTACAGAATAGTAGAACAACTAACCAGTGGAACAACCTGCCTACAGAAGTGGTGAATGCTCCAACACTGGAAGTTTTTAAGAAGAGACTGGCCAGCCATTTGTCTGAAATGGTATAGGGTTTCCTGCCTGAGCAGGGGGTTGGACTAGATGACCTCCAAGGTCCCTTCCAACTTATTATTATTATTATAATTACAGTAGATACCAAGGTCGTGTAACTTACTTCTGATTCAAAATACAAATCTTCGGGGAATTTTAACCCCTAAATGTTACTAGCAATATTTAAAATAAATAAACAATAATACATAAATTCTTCAATTTTATTTACTCTTCTCAACAGATTACCTATTCAAACAATTATTCAAACTCATCTCAAAATAATTATGCTTCCTTTCTTTGGGGCTTTTGGTGATGAAATTGATATTAATTGATCAGTGATTCATCAGTTTACCAATTAGCAATTTGGTAACTGGGTAAGAGCTCCAATTTTACATTTATACATTTTAATATTTAAATTATGGTGTTGGAATTCCACTCTAGTTTAGAAGGTTGGACAAGTCCATTGGTACTGTCCCCTCAAGTCAACATCCACTATTTCTTCACCCATGCGTTGCCTTTGTTTCTCCTCCCAAGGGACATTACATATATTCGCTTGGTTCATATAACTTGTTTAAACATAATTATTGCATTTATTAAAATTTACAAAATGTAATTTGCATGGGATGAGTCTGTATGTGCATTAGTTAAGCAATTTATTGCCTTTCTTTTCCTTTTTTTTTCTTTTTACATCTCTAGGAAGGACTGATTTGGGCTGGTCTCAAACCAACTTCAGTTACATTAAGTAACTTTGACCATTTAATTCTTTTTCAGCTCAATCTACAGCCTGAATTTACAATCACTGCAAGACATAAGGTGGTTGTTTAGATTTAATTTAGAATGATATGGACCTAATAGTAATAGATGATCAATCATAGTAGGTTGCACAAGAATGTAATCTGTAGCTACCAAGACTTCTTTTGCAGACCTCACTGTTTCCTCTAGTGGATAGGGCCAGAAGTTTGTGGCCATTTTGGAGACCCAAAATTGAGTGGAAGATGTGAGGAATGAAACAAATGCTTTAAGCTATATATCCATTTCCAGCCACTAAAAATCCAATTCTTCAAAACCTGGGCTAACTTTTCTCACTTAAAAGGGAAAAAAAACAAATGCCAGAAATGTATGGAATGGAGGGGAAGGTTCAGGCCACATTCAATCTAATAATATCCTGATAACATCGCCACACCTTCTGTGATGCTCGGCTAAAAGAAAATTATCCCCTCTTTCTTTATGAATCCAGTCAATTACAGTTCATTTGATAAAGTATTACTAACCAGCCCATGATTTAAAATGATATGTGAAGGCAATTTAATACTTGATAACTTTGTTTATTTCCTCTATTGAAATTCATATCACTAAAGAGAAACTTACTTTACCATTAACTGTGGCAAAAAGTACTGTAATGGGTTGCTGAAATCTAGGTATGAATTTGGCCAGATATTTTGAATAATTAATGCTTCATTGTTTCTAAGCTACCTTAAGAATATGAGTATATACATTCAAAATAAAAAAAATATCTATCTGAAATGTTTGTCTTTTAGATGTTTCCACTATATTTTTGGTCATTTTGATAAATGAACTCAGAATGGCTTCAACTAGACTACAATTTGTTTAACAGAATTGCCATGAATCAAAACTTTTTGTATACACAACAATGTCTACACATATAATGAAGATATAATGTTTAACCCAAAGCCCATATATCACTTATATTATACAGTAATTCAGAGAATGTTAATATGAATTCCCTGCACAAAATAGCAACTCTTATATAATGAGAGTCAAAGCGAGGAAATATATAGTCATTAATTATACTAATTAATGCAATATATTTATACTTAAAAGATTCTAGCTTTATATCCCTGGGTTCCTTTTTCAATGTAGGCCATAGTTATTTCTTTCATATGTATTAGAGCATGAATACGTTGAAATATACAGAGGAAATGATCCATAATTTCTCTATACATGCAGTCCAATCTAAGGACTGGAAAGTAACTGAAGAGAGAAATGTGTATAATCATAAGCCCTGGCAACTGTAGAGGGGAAGAAAAAATAGTTGGTTCACATTTTTATGGAAATTTAATATTATTTATTATTTAGTAGGAGAGCCAGTTTAGTAACCAAAAGTTTTCCTTATTCAAACCCTTTTAAAATTTTCATATTTCTCATCTCATAATAAAGTATGATATTCTAGTTACAAATCCTATCCTCCTAATTATAATAATACTTTTATTTTATTTTTATTTTATTTCCTAACTGGAAGCACCTGCCCTTTTTCTTGAAGACTCCAGATCTTGAAAAGGTCAGAAGCTCTCCTCTTTATGAAAAATAAACTTTTACTTACTGCTGAGTACATGAATTGCTTCACAGACAAATAACAATAAAAGAGCAGGACTTCATCATTCATCCTCCTTTGAGGCCTATAACCAGTAGCAAATGAAACAAAGGCAGAAGATTAACAGTGGAAATTTAACATGTCACATTTTTCACCATATTTGTTCTACAGAGACAGTTAGTAAATGTCATTAATTGCCAGGCATTCTTGAAACGCTGAGATCCAGCCCTGGCTCAGTCTGACTCAGAGGCAGTTTTCCCAAAAGTAAAATAATATAAGCAGTTTTGGAAATATAATTCACTAGGAGCTGGAATTTAAGATAATTCATCATTCCAACAGTGCTTATAAATTGCAGCAAAAGTTAAGCATGCCTCTGCAAAGACCATTCAAAATATGTGTTTGATACAGATAAGATTGACAAAAGTCCCATGGGGAACTTGTATTTCCTTGAGAAGAATTTTTTTTCTTTAATGCAAGAAAAAGGTAAATGTTAAATTAAACTTTGAATAATACCCTATAAAATACAATTATCCCTATTTTTATCTATTCACTTGTTGAAAAACTTAGCTATCGACTACAACATTTCCACTGCTTTTTACAACTGTTGCAGTTGGAACATTGAAATATGTTTCTCAATAATCAAATGCTTTTTTAGTCAATAAGAAGCATCAGGTGGTTCTCCTTGCGTATGAGAAGAAGGTACTACAAGCCCCCTATTTCAGGTGCTCCAATCCTCTTTCACTGAGAGAGCCATGGTCCTGGATTACAAATATCCAGGTTAGCAACTGTTGTTATCTAATGGTCAGCCAAACCTTTGAAGCCTTGATTTAGAAGGCATACCTTTAAGTCTTATACTTATGGTAAACTTTAGACAAGACACACATTCTCCATATCTACCTTAGTGAAATGAATATTCAGTTATAATACAAATATTACTTTATTATTTTGCTGTAGAAGAAACATACAACTTTTCATTTACACTTGCCCACAAGTGTAATGTGCATAATCCTTTAATTACATTTTTTACATATAAGAGGCAGTCAGTTCCATTAATTATTAGTTTCAATTTCTTTGCTTTTTAAAAAAATTACTTAATCCTGTTAACACTAAACCAGGAATTTAGTGTTAAATCTGCCAACAGTCTCATTAACCATACACTCTTAGCCAGGGGTATCAAACTGCCGGCCCGCGGGCCGGAGCATCACGGAGAAACTGCACCCATCCCATTGCCAGCAATGGGAAAAAGTTCTGATACGTCGCGTGACATCACGTGACGTCGCAAGTTTGACATGTCTGCTCTTAGCCATGGCATCTGGATCCTCTAAAAGCAAGACTAACATCATAAGCAAAAAGGCCTACAAAGGAGCAATCATAATTGCGCTCCTGTGCGCTCCCATAGAGAGGCCCTCCTTAGGGTGCTGCCGGTTAGGGAGTGCCGGTGAGTGATCCCCAGAGGGAGGGCATTCTCTGTGGGCGCGCCTGCCCTTTGGAATGATTTACCTGTGGAACTCCGGACTGCCCCTGATCTGCGTTCATTTCGCCGGGACCTGAAAACCTGGCTTTTCGATTTATCAGGCCTGGAGTGAAGGGGTTTTAGCTTTTGAAATATTGTTTTAATTGTTGGGCTTAATTAATTTAATTTATTTTAATTTTATATTATCTTTTATATTGTATTTATGCTGCCCTGTAAACCGCCCTGAGTCCTTCGGGAATAGGGTGGTATAGAAATCTAATAAAATAAATAAATAAATAATGAACAAATAAAAAAAACTGAGAGGCAACACTCCAATGTCATATTTAATAGAATAAATAGAATCCTGGCTTTGATACTGCATTATACAAAATATTTTTACAATAAGAAGAAGGAACTTCCTCCAGATGTAGAAGAACAATTTTACATAGGAATTTTCTGTCTGCTACTCAAAATACACTATAAAACCAGGATGCAGCACTGTTTCAGGAATTGACGTTATCACAATAAGGATGGCCAATTATATGAACTCCATCCATGGATTTTATGCTACCAAATTTGACATAGGATACTCCAATACTTTCACTCTCTATCAAAGCATACCACCCTATCCATGTGGGAGGCTATATATACCACCATTCCCCAAAATGATAGATTACAAATTATCAGAATACCCATCCTTCATCATGTCGTGGTATCCCTGACTGTATAATTTCATATATTTCTTCAATTACTTTAGCTGTGGAGAAACATATACCTTTTACATCAATGAGATAGATAGTCAAAATATGGCACAATATACCAATATACCAATTACAATTCATTTAGAACAATGCTTTCTCAAATTCTGCCTTTAAAAAAACTATTTTCTAATCTCTGGAAAATTTCCTTCAGTATATAGTATTACCACCTCAGAGACCGCCAAAGCCCAGGCCCTCCCATCCCGTCACGCTCTGCAGCTGCACTCTCAAGGTGTTAGTAAAGTGTCTTTTCCAGCAGAAGCTCACACGAAGTGAGGAGGTGGAAGACTCTTGTCGTTAAAGGGGTGCGCTTTCAGGAGCAAAGATGACCAGCCCCTAGCCCAGATAGTCAATACATGTTGGTGTTTAACAGCCCCAGACAGTCATAGCATCAATAGTCAATGATTTCACAGTGACCGTTTGTAAACAAGTGGGGTGGGGAAAACCCCAGCTCCAGGCAATGATAGGAACACGAATGAAGGAGTCAGAATTCTGCAGTAGTAGCTCACCCCACAAGGGCAACTCCCCACAATGTCTATAACTTGCACAAATAACAATAATCAAAGTTTGAATGGCCAAAGCAGTACTGACCAGCCTCTCCTTCTCTTCTGTCATCGCTTGCAGTCTCAGGTCTCATCGGCATCAAAACTCCTCCCTCCTTCTCTTTATTGTTAAAATATAAATTCAGCAACCCTAGAAACTTTCTTTCTCCTCACTCTCTCTCTCTCTCTCTTGCCTTCGCTCAGGATATCCCCCCTGTGAGAGAAAGCAGTAAAATTCCACCTTCTCACTGTCTTTCACTCTCTCCTTCCCTCTCCTTCACAGAAAGGGATCAGCTAAAACCTCAAATCCCTCTTCCACTTCACCTGATCTCTCTCCAACAACAGCAACAGCAACCACCCCCACACCCTTTCTTTCCTCCTTTTTTTTTCCTTCTGCCCGATCCACACCCGCGTGCCCAAAACCAGCAGCAGCTGTCCGAGCTTCCCTCTCCCCAGGCAGGCTCCTGCAAAGCCTTTCAGCCAGCCCCACTACAAGTATATTAGTAAATTTCATCCTACCATCAACAGATTAACTCGCTTTTGTGTCGCTTCACAGTAGTGTCCAGGAAAGTTCCATGCATTCTTATCACACCATATATCAGTTCACATATTGATTTATAGGAATTTATGATCATTGTCTTCATTTTTAAATTATGAAGGTTGTCAACTTAACAAAACTTGATTTCAGCCAACCATCTGATGAACTACCCAAGACAATCTTATTAAATAGAAAGCATATCTATTAGGTGGAACTGGAGGGGAGGAATGTGTTGGTATTTTTCATGAACCTTTCAAGCATGTCACATAAAAAAAATCAAGATCCATCATTTCTAGATTATAGGGCACAAAGTAAAGATCTTAATTTACATGAGATAGATTCCATTTAATCATTGAGAAAAACTCCCAATAGGAAGAGGGATTTTTATTTATTTTATTTAACTACTGGAACCAATTACCAATGTAAACTTTTCATTGCAGGTATTTTAAGCAGAATCTGAGCAGCTTCACTCAGGAATTCTGCACTGAGGAAGAGGCTAGATTCAATATCCTAAGTGGCCCCTAAATTTTCTAATTCTATAAAGTAGCCAAAGAATCAATTTCACCTAAATTCAGCTTTGTTAAATTATGAGTAATTTTCACAGTCTCCAAACTTTTCTCATTGCACTTTCTTCCTTACAACAATAGCTACATAATTATACTCTTTTATTTCTACTAAGGTCTTTATACTGGAAGGGGACTGTGATTTGGGAAAAGCTATGCAACAACATGATAATATACTGTACACCTTTTAAGGAGTCACAACACTGTTAATCATTTTTAATCTATCAAACATTAATATTTGTGTATGCTATTTTAAGGGGTTTTTTTGTTTACACTCTTGCTTCTCAACCTAAATTTCTCAAGCTAACCTTTCAAAGTATAAAATATGCATTACTGAAACTATGGCACAAGAACATTTTTGCATAGGCTTGTAGTTTTCTAGAGCCTTACTATTCAAAGAGAATATATTAAGGCAAACAGCAAACTGCAACCTTAAATAATTTCTATGGTGAGACTGTGTAATGATATTGCAGGGGTTGTTTTTTTAAAAAAATACGTAAGTGCTTTCATTCCACAAAAATAATTTCCAGTGGCCACATGACACGTCACACAATATGCAATTGCATCAAAAGATAGATACTGTAGCTCATACATTGTACAATCTCTGCAGAGGAAATAGTGCACAAAAACATCATCACCATTGTGATAATTAATTTTCTTTTTCTTCCATTGAGCCCAAAAAGTTTCCATGTGGTATTAAGACTAGCTTAGTTCTTCAGCTAAGTGTGATAGTCTGAAATGTACCAAGGGAGATTAACAATTCATTCTCTTTTCCTTTTGATGTTTACAAAGTGAATAAAGGTGCAGAAGAGTACTCAGATTGCTGAGAGGAAAAATGGCTTGTATCATTCTTACAACATTTATGTAATGGAAGGAAAAGACTGGTCAGTTATTCAGCAGATATCTTTGGAAATTTTAATGATCACTGTCAGAAAGTCCAATATATTTTGAAATGCCAAATATACAGTTAAGACGATTGGATGCATCCCAAGATTAGCCAGGCTGAAAGCAAATACTTCCATTTGGAGTTTTTGCTGACTTTGCTCTGTGTTCAGCACGATCTTGATCATCCGCAGTTAATAGAGAATGTTCAGACTGCTTTAAAGTACATATCTGCTGATTTGTAAATTAGATATTTGCTGGCAGGATTACATGGTCTTATTTATTTATTTGCTTCCTTAGAATTAGAAGAAGTGTAAGCAATTTGCAATGAGAGTTAGTAAAGATCTTAAAATGATTGCTCTGAAAACACATTATTCCAAAAACAAAAAGAGTACCTTTGTTCCAGTGAGATTGCAACCACTTGTGCACTAGAACAATTAAGGAACTTCATTTTCACACCATTGAAGGAGGTAGGCTCAGAGGAAAAGCTTTGCCATCATCAAGCTTTCTGAATAAAGCAAGAACCCTAACTCTAATGCTATGCTAAGGGCTGGTCTTTCTCTGCACAGAAGGCAAATGGAGTGATTGATGAGTTCCTTCCTCTGAAACATGCAATAATTATTATTATTAATGTATTAAACTTGTATGCCACCCAACTCTTGATGACTCTGGGTAGTTCATAACAATGAAACCAAGAAAAGAAAAAGAAAAAAGATGGCAAACACAATGAAGTGAGGGGTTTAATTCCTCCTCAACTCAGGTCTTCATGGATCTTCTAAACAAAAACAGAATGGCGGGCATTTGGATCTCATGGGAAACCTTGATCCAGAAGACAAACAAGTTTCCAGCCTCCTACAAAATGACATGTTTAATAGAACAAACCCAAAGTGCACCAGCCCTGCAGGACTGAATCAGCCAGGCACATGTTATGGGAGACAGATGGTTTCTCAAGTAGCCAGGTCTTATGCCATGTAGGACTCTAAAGGTAATAACCAGCACCTTGAATTACACTCAGAAGTAAATTGACAACACAGTTTGGGAAGCAGAGGTGTTACATGAGCGTACTCAAGGCACATGTGAATTAGAGCATGAGTGACTGTCTGAAAGTCCCCTTGAGCTAGGAAAGGATGCTATCAGTATACCAGATGGAGTTGTGCAAAGGCCTTCCTAGCTACAGCTAATACCTGCTCTTAAAGCAAGAGCTATAAATTCAGGAGAAAAAAAAACCCAGATTATATACCAACATTGAAGGGGGAAGCACAGCCACATCCAAGATAAAAAAATGAATATCTCCAGATCTGGGCAGTACAACACCCACAACCATAGCCACTTGGTCTTGGTAAAATTGAGTTGGAGAGGATTCCTCCCCATCCTAAGCAACACAGCTTCCACTGAACCTTGACTGCCTTACTTGATCAGCCTCACAATCGAAAGAGGGTAAGCAAGGGTGTGCAAGTGGCCAGGTATGTGTGGCACAAGCTCAGCAAGGCTCAGGGAGGGTGCCTGAGTGCCTGAGAAGGTGCAGAACAAATGCATCAAGGATGGAGGGGGGGTGCACAAGGGTGTATTGGTGACCAGCAAGGCCTCACGTGAGCACAAAGGGGTTGAGGAATGGTGTGTGGTTGGAGGAGACTTATCTGAGCAACTTGAAACTTTCCCTGCCAGCTACCCATTGACTTTGCTTGTGGGAAGCCAGCAGGGAAGGTGATAAATTATGATCATGTGACGGAGGGTCACTGTAAATATCTTACATTGAACTGGTTTCCAGGAAGCCAAATCTCAATCTTCTGACTGCCAGAATGCTGGGACATCCAGAACTTTGAGAACTAGTTGTAACTAGCACTCTTTCTGTGCAGTAGCAACTTTGAATGGTCATTGAATGAGTGGTCATTAGCTAAGGATTACCTGCATGCCTTTATGGATAAAACCTATTGAAACTACAGCTCATATCCTGTTCCCTTTGGTTGATAAAATAGAAATTCTGGTCTTTTTTATATATTGTTGCTGTGATTTAGTTTCCTTGAACATAGCCAAATTCTGTGACACTGCATATAAAAATAGACACACTTTGACTGCTCACTAATCATCTTGAATTCATTTTTACCTGTTTTGTGCTTTTAATATAATTTTATTTTTGACATGCTTAATTTTGAGCTCTAGGCTGTGACAGTAATTTAAGTTCTATCTGTGTAATTCAGGATGGAGAAAGAGACAGAAGTAAAGAAGGTTTTCTTGTAGGAATGGATTTTCATCTTTTAAATACTGGTATTAATTATGATGACAGTGAAGATGATAATGACAATGACGATATAGTGGATACATTATCAACATTGTATCAATATGAGCACACTAGAGCCATACTCTTTTGACATTGCTTCACATCAAAAAAATGTCCAAACAGGTCCCTAGATAACAATTTGTTATTTATTACTACCAGCGTCACATTTTAGTCTCATTCCAAAAAAACAATCCAAACATCAATGTTTGAGACTTGGATGGAGACAAGATCAAAATACTAAGATGGCTGTGTCCTTCAGACTGACAGCCCATGAATTAGTGTCAAGCCTACTATGTCAGTAAATACATCTTCATCCCCATTTTTAAAAACATTAACAACTAGGGAATTTTTGCTGACAAGAGAAAGAATTTCAAACGGTTTCTATAATATTGCCCTTAAAAAGATAGTATGAGCCTCACAATTAATAATGTAAGTTTCATTTTATTTCCTTTAAATAGAAGGAAAGTAGTTAGAAGCTAATCTTTTAGTCTATACACAAATTCAGCATGTCTGTTTCTACAGAAGTAATATATCATCTGTGTTAAAGATAATTGTAGCATATACCTTATACTAATTAACAAACTAAATTAAACAATGTGCAGGATACCAGTTTGTTAGCTACATTCTGTATTTACAAAATAAAAACAGGACTGGGTCTAAAACAATGATTACAAAAACTCTTCACATATAATGGTTGGTTATAATCAGTTACTTTTGTAAGTTATATTCATTTTTTTCATGTCATTATTTGGTTTATAAGAATTATAGATTCCTCAGCTCTTATACAGACAATTAAACCTTTGCAGTGCAGTCAACCTAAAATCTCTCTTTATTCCTGCTAGCTTCCAAGTTTCTAGGTTTGTTGTTTTTTCCAGAATAAAACTGATTGGGTAGTTACAATATAAAGGGACACCAGTAAAAACACTGGACACAAACTGCAGGTGTATTTAATACTCTATGGCTGAGCTCATCTGGAACATTTCCCAAACTTGTCTAATGACTATTAATCTCAGAATGTCTAAATGAAGGATGAATCTGGGTGTAGGAACAGCACAGAATAATTAGAATGTTCTGGTCCTATGGAGAATAATGCCTGGGCCAAAAAAGCTTTACAGTGGGTGGCAGTACTCCAATGGCATTTAGTTCTTTTTAAATGTAAATAATATTCATTTACTGCAGTTGTTGGCTTCATACCTACCACATATCTCTGTTATTATAGCTCTGCTTTTATTGTTCACAGGCCAAATGGTATAGTGCTGGTGTATAAAATATGTACCCCTTCCCATCCATTGGACATCATATACATATTTGGTACCCATGATATCTGTAAGTATTATGCTAAAATCAAATAAATCTCCACAGCACACTTCTAAGGACAAAATATAAATCCTTCTGTATGCTGCCACTTAAGTGCCAATTAACTTTACAGGGGGGAAAATCTATCCACAGACTACAGAAAACCTATTGCTGCATTAAGGATTCCTTGTTGATTTGCTTGTGGGATCAGCTTCAAAATTAAGAACCTGATTTGTGCCATGGTACTAACTTGCAAATCTGTTCAGCATCAATCATTCCTTTTATTGTTTTACAAACTCTTGGCTAGTCTGAAAGTCTTACTACATGAAAGGGCTTGCTGAGAATCAAAGGAAGCTAACCAGGGACAGATCATAGCTAGTTTACTTAATCCAAATAAAATTCCATAAAATAATAACATTATTAATATATAGGCTTTATTTGCCTTTCATCAAGCAAAATTGTTTTATGTATTAAAAGCACTCATATATTCATGTAACTTGAACATTCTCTGCGCTATAATTGGATGCATTGCATTTAAATTTGCAATGCAATTAGAAAACAGGAATTTCAGAAGCATTCAAAAGCACTGTTTGCTGAAATACCATGGAATTCAAGCCCAGTGGAAAGTCAGTTCAAACAAATGTTCAATATTCTACTATATTACTTATACCATAAGAACTGCTATCTCAATCTTCATTGTATTGCAATACCATCTCTGCATGTAATTAAAGACTGATAGTATTGCTCTTAACCCAGAAGAAATCATACAGAATTACTACTCGAGTGCTTAAGTATGAGCAATATGTTGCTTGGGAGTTGCTAGGCTATTCCTATGTTGTGACTGAAAGCTGGTTCACGTAAAACAACCATGCGCTTTGAATATGAAATATTGACAAGAAAGTTAGGTTTCATGGTGGAGAAAAAGATTTAAAACCTTGGTTATATTGACCAATACGAATTCTGAATTATTTCAAAATAGTCTAGTCTAAAGTAAAGAAGAAATAGAGGAGACATGATAGCAGTATTCCAGTATTTGAGGGGTGGCCACAGAGAAGAGGGAGATCACGTTATTCACCACAGCATCAGAGGGCAGGACAAGAAACAATGGTTGGAAACTGATCAAAGAGAGAAGCAACCTGGAATTAAAGAGAAACTTCCTGACAGTGAGGACAATTAACCAGTGGAATAGCTTGCCCCCAGAAATCGTGGACTCTCCATCACTGGAGCTTTTTAAAAAATGGCAAGACAGTCACTTGTCTGAGATGATATAGGTTCTCCTGCTTGAGCAGGGGGCTGCACTAGAAGGCCTCTAAGTTCCCTTCCAGCTCTATTCTATTCTATTCTATTCTATTCTATTCTATTCTATTCTATTCTATTCTATTCTATTCTATTCTATTCTATTCTATTCTAGATAGAAGTTGTGATAAACAGAAATAGTTCTTATTTATTTAATGAAAACTGTGTCTTTGGAAGATTGGGACTGCCTGATTTGAAGTGATATTTTGCAGTCTGCTGTTTAGTTTTGATAAAAGATTGGGTAACATATAATGCAATAACATATTCTATTGTTAATGACTCAAAGAAGAAATTCAATCTTTGGACTGATTGATTTGCCCCCAGATTTTAGTAAGTTTTCTTTTTTCAGTAGACTTTTGGATAAAATCATGTTCCCAGAAGGGATACTTTGTACAATAGGGTTTTCTATGCTCAAGAAACTTTCCAACAATTTACCATTGTACAATAATTAAACAAAGGATATTGGCTTCTCTGTTCTGATGCAACAAGAGAAAACTATAACACACACATGTACTGTTTAGCCATTTCCTGTTTTTTATTTTTCAGAAACAGGTATATATTGCCACTTTTATATCACCACTTAATGCATAGGTTCATTTTACTAATATTATTAATATCTGTATGAGAATTATCCTCAGTGTTATTGCCTGTTGTCATCTATAGTTTATTTTATATTTCATAAATATATTTAATGGATTTGTAAAGAAAGTAGTATGAGGCAATCTGAAATGTAATAAATAAGCTAATCCAGTGCCTATTATTATGACAGAAGTTCCAGAAAGGCTGATAAATGACAGATCTTTTTTTAAAAAAAAATCCTGCCTTTATTTTTATAAATAACTCCCAATGACAATCTATGAGGTAAGCTAAATTGAGAGGAGAGGGAGAGAGAGTAGTCCAAAGTCACCCAGCCAGCTTCCATGCCTAAGGCAGGACTAGAATTCATCCTCTCCTGGTTTCTATGGATCTAAGGATCTCTTAGGATCCTAGCTACTAGATCAAACTGGCTCGCTTTAATTTTAGTGAGTCAATCACTTATTAGCCAACAATATTTTAGTTAGGATACAGCACAAAGCCATTTAGTGAACTGCACTAATTCTGAAAACTGTGTTAATGGAATGAACTGTCTTTAACTTAACCATGAAGAAAGTGTCCTCTGAACACATCCGTTGAGAAGGATTGAGAAGGGGACCTAAATTGCATAAACACTCCCATTTCTTCCCCTTTGATAAAGTATCAGGTTAAGCATCTCCATGGAGTTCTGAAACCAGCAAATTATGTAGGTTAAGACTAAATTATATAGTATAAAAATAAAACAAAAAGGAAGCAACATTAAAACACTGTTCTTTTGTTTTTGTTTTTTCTTTATACTAGTACGCAACCTTTGCCGCTTGGCGGCCTGGCTGGTGTGGGAGAGGGAAACCAGAGCGTGCAGTTGGTGGGCCAGCACACATGCACATGCAGCTTGACTCACACGAGCAGTGGGCTGGCACACATACACATGCACATGCACGTGTACACCGGCCCACTGCTCACACAAGTCAAGCTGTGCTCACGTGTGTTGAACTACATGCACGCAGTTGCAAACAGGCCACAGCCCAGTAGGGTTGGGGACCTCTGTACCAGGAGACCTGATCTTAATAGAGATCTTGATCTCAGAAGATTTCAACTTTATCCCATATCTGTAAAATTGTACTCACTCATATAGTTAGTCCTCTGCTTAAGAACAATGGTTTGAAGTTACTGCAGCCTTGGGGGAAAAAAGTGCCTTACACTATCTGTACTTGCACTTACATTACACCTGCAATCACAAACACGATTTAGGTGCTTAGCAATAACCTTACATTTATAACTGGTTGCAGCATCCTGTGATCATGTGATGCAATCTTTGCAATCTTTGATGTCAATTTCTGACAAAAATTGCTGATTTCTGACCCCAAAAAAGGCAAAAATATGCCCATCCATTCGGGAAGCTGAATTTGCTTAACCACCAAAGTGATTCATTTGATTTCAAAAGTACAGCTGCTTGTTGCATATTTAATATGCCACACAAGTTTCCCTCTAGCTATTTATTGTGGGTATCTTTTTTTTTCTGCCGCAAATCTCCTGTCAGTTCTTTTCACTGATTGCAACAATCAGTTTTCTTCTTCTGTCCAGCTCCTTGAAGCCCCCTTGAAGTAGGATGTTTTTTGTTGGTGATCCTTTTACGCACCTTTCCATAGACTGTTAGATCTCAGATACTGTATGGAAATCAGTTTTCAAAAGATGCACTTTGGCCTTGTGGATTAGACATTTCTTGGAAGCCAATATGTTGTTTGATTTTATAGAAGACATTTCAACTACAGGTAGTCCTTGACTTACAACCACAACTGAACCCAAAATTTTTGTTGTTCAGTGAGACATTTGTTACGTGAGTTTTCACCTATTTTATAACCTATTTTACAATCATGTGACTCCAGGACACTGCAACCATCATAAATGTGAGTCAGTTGCCAAGCATCTGAATTTTGATCACACAACCATGGGGATGCTGAAATGGTCGTAGGTTTGAAACACAGTCGTAAGTCACTTTTTTCAGAGCCATTTTAACTTTGATCACTAAATGAACTTGTTGTAAGTTGAGGACTACTTGTGTATGAAATAAAGAAATAGTGTCTGCAGCATATAACAGCAGTAGTAATTCTTAGTGGCTTAGGATAGGGCAAACTGCTTTTTTCTCCTTCCCTCCTCTGTGTTAATAAGCTAATTCTTTAGGCCTCAAAATTGTTCTTATATTGTTGGCTGAGGTACTGTGCTATAGCAGAAGGCATTAGAAAGAAATAAACAATCATTGTCTTGAGGAATAACCTCTAAGTACTGTTTTCACAGGGAAACTCTAATGATGATAAATTCCAGTGTTAAAGCTTCAATTAACTTTGCTGCAGCAGGTGTTGCCTTAGCTTTGCATGTGTAAAAGAAATTTAAAAGTATTAATCATTCAGGACTGACTTTTTTTTTAAAAAAATGAGTAAATGAATAGCAATAATTTCCTTTGTTCCTACTGTGCTTTTTTTATTTAGAAGTGTTGCAGCAATAAAACATGGTTGTTTTTTAATGAAAGCTGTTTAAATTCCAGACAATTGCTTTGATTCACTGAGAAAAATTTCTGCCCTACCAGTATACCCAAGGCGAAGGGGCAGGCATTTCATTCCTAGGTAGAGGCAATAAGGGAGGTGCTCCTGAAGATGCCAGAAGTCTTGTGCTGGGTTGCTGTCAGCAATGGGGGAGCTGGCGGGGTGTGTGTGTGTGTGGAATATTCATACAAAACAGTTTTGATACCTGGCAATGCTCCCTGAAATTTTCTGGGCAGATTTTTTGGGAAATAACTTGCTAGTTCCTTCTTCTCAAGCCTACAACTAGCTCAACATCACCTAGCTGGCTTTGTAGCCAAATTAACATATGGCCCCCTAATTTCTTGCCTGACACTGGACCTCAACAGTCAAGCAAAGGGTATTAAAACAATATTTACTCCTGGAACAAATGTGCTGGGTATACAGTATTTCCCATTGCTCTGCATACCAAATATAAACTGGGATGTATTAATCTGCAGCAAACTGTGAGAACCATTGAGACTTCAGTGAGTGACATGGATCTGTCTTTAGGTACTAATGGGGAAATTCATTCTTATGTGTAGCAAAAGACACACACAGTCAATTAATTCTCCATCTGGAACTGATAACTGTGTATGACTATAAGTGGATTACAGTCTAAACCACTCCTGAAATTATTTGCAACATTGCTTCCTATATTGGATTGCAAGTGTTTGCAATATCCCAGGAGAGATGCTGGAAATGGGAGAGAAAATGAGATAGTAGTTTAATGAGAAAATGAGGTGATAATTAATAACAAGGGATTGGGTGCATAATGATTAGGGCTGTGCAAAAGTGGCAAAGTGTTGTGGCTGTGCATACACACACACATGCAGAGACAACTGAGGACAGCTTTTGAAACTGCTGGGAAGCCTTGTCAATTCCAAAATAAAATCATTTGCTCACACTAATGCATAATAAAAAGCACCTCTTCTGAATATTTTTGCATAGCCTGATAGTACTATTTCTGGAAGACTCCCTGAAACTCTGAAACTCATAAAATCTCAAGAGTAGAAGTTGCTGCACTTTGGATGAATGCCTGCCTGATGTGATTTTTGTCTATAGAATGTCAAATGAGAAAATACAACCAAAGTAATATTATAGGGCATGTCACACACAGACAGACACACAGACACACAGACACACACACCACAGC